>NC_090932.1:664562124-664799905 GCF_040938575.1 Ambystoma mexicanum
TTTTGATTGTATCAGTGCTGGAAGCGTCGACTGGTCTTTATAGTTATCGTGTAGTGTTTCGTAGAGCTTGAGAAAGGGTGCAAGTTTTATGGTGACCATTGAGGCCAATGCTGCCTGTATATTTGCACATTGTGCAGCTTGCTACAAGCTGTTATTTGTTTTTATTTGGTCAAGCTCACGTTGGTGTCTCTTGGAGGTTTTGTTTGCTTGATTGTGATTTTTGTTTCTTTGGTATTCGCTACACGAAGAGGTTTCTCCAGATGAATACTCTGAATCTTCTGTAGATACTGATCTGTGAATTTCCATTCCCTTCCGATTAGTTGTTTTGTGCTGTCCATTTGTGTTATTAAAGACACTATTTGTATAGATTTATTTTCTGTAATATTCACTTTCTCATCAGTTGTTAGTTTTGCTCTCTTATCAGGCGCCATTTGTACAGTAGAATAATTTATCTCAACTTTCACGATTGATCTTTTTTCCCTCCTTGTTTGTGATGTAAATGTTTTGGAGGAAATGTGGTCATTTGTGTCGTTCACTGCTATTGAGTCAAGACAAGAGGAATTTAGACTTGTGTTTGCAAGGTCCCCATGAGAGCAAGATGCTTAGGTTTTGGGTCAAAGGTAAACTTTCAGGTATTTGCAAACCTTTCTCTAGATTCTGCCTTGGAATCGTCAAGTTGTTTATTCCATGTTCATGATTGTTTAGCGTTTTTCTTTTTTCTGTTATTATATTCATTTGCTCTATGGTTTCCCCTATATGATCCTTTGGGATCGTTTTGCTTTTGTCATGATTTTCTGATGCCGATTTGATGCTTTGGTCCTTGTTAGATGTTTTAGTTATACATGTAGTAGGCAATCTGTTTTTATTATTTTTGTCCTCTTCAGTTTCTATGATTTTTTTTCAGTTTCCAGGATTGCTTCTAATTTTTCTGTTTCTCTCATTAGATCACATTGTCCTAAAGCTATCAAGAGCTCTGTGTCGGATATTCCTAGCCAGGTAACCTCTTGTCCTGCCACACCTTTGCAATACCCTTGGGTTGTACCATGACTTTGATTTTCCGGGGACGCGATAGTGTCTTTTTGCTTGAAGTGCCATCTGATCGTTTTTATCTCTGTGAGTGAAGTTGCACGTTGTTTTAATTTTGTTCCGTATAGTTTCTTTGTGCCTGTGGGTGCAATGCTCAGTTTATTTAGATTTGATATTAATATTGATGGGATTTTCAAACACTGACACGTTGTTTTGGATGTTTTGCTTTCTTTTGATTCCTGGCCGTGGTTATGCAGGTATTGGTGACTATTTGTAATCCGCCCATGGTCGAGTGTGGTCATTATGTCAAGCTCTTGATGACTCTCTACATTTGTTAAGCCATGCACAGCTTCCACATAACTTGACTGACTTTCACTGTCAAGCTGTGAAGCTTTGCCACTTCCTTTTGTTATTAATGTTTGTGTTTGCCCTTTGTAAGGCCTCTCTTCATTGCCCACCCAAAACACATCTTCAGCATTTTCAAATTCCATTGGTGGCCCGACACCCCCTTCCCTGCTCACCAAGTCCATTGTGCTACCCGTCCTGACAAACACTGCCGACTGGTCACGTGCAGGTGCAGGCGCGGCAACAGGTGCAGCAACAGGCGCAAGCTCTCCCATCGGGACTTCCACGGGCTCTCACACATTGCGCAGACCCGAGAGCTGAGGAGGATCGCCGCGGGCGGGGGAGTAAGCGGGGGAGCAGCTGACACATAAGGAATACCTTTTAGCTCATTGGGAGCTGTTGCTTGCAGTCCTTTCCTTTGCTGTTCCTTCATTTTTTTTGTTCGTATATGTTTATGATTCACTTCAGAATAAGAGCCACAGTTTTCCACAATTTGCTGATCTCGCGGCTTTCCGTATCTATGGTTGTTCTGCTTCATCTGATTTCTCGTTCGAAAGGTGAGTCCCGTGAGATTTTGTTGAGGGAGTGTTTGGGCCATGGCAGCCACTAGGCAACCCCTCAGCAAACCCTCTAACAACACTCTGCGACGCTCCGCGTCAGGAGTAGGGATTTAATAGGTGGGGCTGCCTCACACTGATGGAAAGAGAAAAAACACTCCAAAGCACGAGAAACATGCAAAACACAGGTCACTTCAGTAGATACTGCGACACTCTGCCAACATTCTGCGACGCTTTGCGTCGGGAGTGGGGTTTTAATATGTGGGGCTGCTTCACAATGATGGAAAGAGTAAAAACACTCCAAAGCCTCCAAAGCATGAGAAACATGCAAAACACAGGTTGCTTCAGTAGATACTGCCACACTGTGCCAACACTCCGCGCCGCTGCACGTCGGGAGTGGGGGTTTAATAGGTGGGGCTGCTTCACAATGATAGAAAGAGAAAAAAACACTCCAAAACATGAGAAACGTGCGAAACATAGGTTGCTTCAGTAGATACTGCCACACTCTGCTGACACTCTGCGACGCTCTGCGTCGGGAGTGGGGGTTTAATAGGTGGGGCTGCTTCACAATGATAGAAAGAGAAAAAACACTCCAAAGCACGAGAAACATGCAAAACACAGGTCGCATCAGTAGATACTGCCACACTCTGCCAACACTCCGCAAACACAAAACAACCTTAATGTAGATGCACATACTGGTCAAACCTTGCCTCATGGTACGGGGGGCTACATCTGGTGTGCAAATAGGCATGAAAAACAACATTGATACAAATGCACATACTGGACAAGCCTCACCTCATGTTACAGGGGTGGGCTAAATCTGGTGTGCAAATAGGCATGAAAAACAACATTGATGCAAATGCACATACTGGACAAGCCTCACCTCATAATACAGGGTATACATCTGACTTGCAAATAGACATGAACAACAACATTGATGTAAATGCACATACCGGACAAGCCTCACCTCATGGTACAGGGGCTAGACCTGGTGTGTAAATAGGCATGAAAAACATTTATGTAAATGCACACTTCATGGTACGGGGAGATACTTCTGGTTTTCACATTAGCATGATTGGCGCCTCTAGATAGAGAATAGAAGAAGCTCTGCCTGCTGGGTCCAGGTACATTGCAGTGGTATAGTGGGGAACCCAGCAGGCTGGTGAAGGGAAAGGTATTAACATGAAGCATCTCGGTTGCTTACACTAGAGATTGGTTACACGTTGAAAGGATACCAAATACAATACAAATAAGGGGGGGGTCAAATAATGGCTGCATAAAGCAAACAATGTTGTGCAAGACGATATTATTAAACAACTGTAAGGATACAAATGGACGAGCCTTGGCTGCTGGGTTACAGAAGCATCACAGTGGAAAGACAGGGGAGTAGCAGGCTATTATGGGAGCAGGAGTGCAAGAGAGATACTGTAAAAGCCATGTCCAGGCAGTTGGGGGCTACATCAGTAGAGCGTGTGATACATCCTGGGTATCATGATGCGAGAAATTTAGTAATAGCAAAGTACATCTTAGAGAGCTAGGTACTACAGAGGCATGTGAGGGAGGCGCTGGGCACATACCTGTAAAGCTTAGTGATGGGGCCTTCCTTGCACTGACAGGCCCAGACAGGGGTAGCCTGCCTTTGTGTTTGGCTTTCATGTGGAGCCGGCTCCATGGATCGGGGGCCACTGGATGCAGAAATGGCAATCTGCTGCAAGGTTGACAGCTGCTATGAAAGCGAAGTCAATGCAGACAGAGGTTGCATTTAAATCTGCACCTGTGATCCAAACCAGGGTGTTGCATACCAAAGGGCCTTTGAAACTGCATGTTTGGGAAGTTGGCAGAGTTAGGAAAGTCATAGAGGGAAGAAGGTCTGGAGGATGGTTCCTCCATCTTGCTTTTCCGTGGGCTACTCTTTCCTTCCTGTCTCCTAAATTTCCTGCAGAGCAAAGGACATTGGATATGTTGCAAGAAGGCAAAACTGACTTATTACCTAAACAGAGACTGGGCCTCTTAAATCAGGCTTGCTTTAATCCAATCATATGTGGCCTTTTGCCTTCACAAGCAAAGCATCTCCCACTTCTTCCTTGATTCATCCTGGACTCTTAAGGACAGAAGGATGTTTCTGTGACCAGGAACTGCTACTCAGTTGGTCTTCCCACCGCCAGTTTTCACGCCTTTCAGGCAACTACGTGAGGGCTCCGGGCCAGCTCTAGGCAGACAGCATTGAAGAGAGCAGTCCCTTTCCAAAGCCGTCTGCCAGAGGGGAAGACTAGTCCTCCAAGGCAGAGGCAAGCTCTACTTCCTACCCATTCCAAGAGAATGCTGGAGGTTAGCTGCTGTTGGAACAATACCTGCACTCTCTCAGTGCTGCACCGGTACCCAGGCTCCTCACTGGAGGTGGTGGTCTCCTGCAGGTGGAGAGAAGAGGAAACTAACTAATCTTGTCCCTGGGCCCCTGGATTGGGACTCACAGCACCGGAAGAAGCCAAACAGCTGGAATGCTGCTTTCTGACGTATCAAACCATCATCGAACCCGAGTCCACCATGTTCGAATCGGTGCTGCTTTTGACACGCTCTTCAAACCTTCTCGAACCTCTTCGAACCGCTGTGTTTTCATTCATCAAACCAGCTAAATACTACATCACAGCAGCAGAGCAGCTCACTGCTGTGGACAACTTTAAACCGCTTAATCTTCGAACAATGCATCGATCCACCAAGGTCACATCATCAAACCACTCCTGATCTCGACTAGAGCCACTGTAACCATTGTGTCAATCACCGACTCGACCCATCAGTGACCATCAAATCCAACCGGCTCGACCTTTGGGCCAACACAAGTGGGTTCACTGAACTGCATGACTCGAACTCCACCTTTGACCCGCAAGCAGCTTGGCTTCAAATTGACTTTATGCTGACTCAAACAGATTTGGGTAGTTTTGAAAGGTCCATCCTTCATGGTCTACATTTGCGACCCTATAGACTGATAAGCCATCCACACTTTTTTATACGAAGACATATGCATTGTTGCCATTTCTTGCCTTTCACCCTGTTACATTACTCAGAGTGCTTGATGCATCTTCATTCTGTATATTCTGTGTTCTTTCCACAGGGAAGGGTTTGTGTTAGTATTTTTCTAGGAGAGCTATATTGCAGTGTGTTTAATTGATGTATATTTTGGACATTCCTTTATTTTGGACCATTGTTCTATTGCTGTTTGGGTTGCTGCTGTTATCATATTCACACCCCTTTTAAGATTATAGCCTGCCCTCGGCCCAAGTTAGGAAGATATATCTCTTGACTGTGCCTGTTTCACCTTCATCAATGGGATAACTGTTGCTTTATAGTAATGTGAGGGCTGAGTAGGCGGTTTAGCCACTACTCATCCTTATTCTCCTACACAGCATTAGTCATTCCATCACAGAATAAACACATGTCTACCCATTTTCAACAGGGGCATGTAATCCGCTGAATCCCCTTGATAAGTGAGGTTGGGGGTGGGGGATTGCAATATTTAACATAAAAAATTAATTCCCAATGCCTTAAGGGTCATACACATAGCTCTCAACTCACACGCTTTTGGCGGGTGTCACCCGCCTTGTAAACAGCTGACTCACCCGCCAAGCCTCCTGCACGCCCATTCGTTTCAATGGGCCTCTCACCCGCCAAAAATAAAATCGGGTGTTTTCACCGCCTTTGCGACCCAAATGGTTGAGAGCTATGCATACAATGGAACTGATTAAGCCACTGTCTTTTGTACACACATACCACTCATTCTTACATCCAATTCATTGTTTTAAAGAGGTCCTTTGATTGGCAGAAAGTATGGGTGCGTGATGGACATGTTTGCCAGTGCTTCTGAGAACACTCCATTTCCAGGTACCTGGTAGTTAGCCAATAGCTAGGTCATGATTTGAAGACTCTAGCAGTGCCATTCGACCTGCTGACGCCTCTATCTGCCCTTTGACTCTCTTTTGATGTGTGGGAGCTTATGGTTGGGGGATGGGCGATAGTGTTTGTCTGGGTGGGCCAGCAGAAGACCCATCTGCCTTTGTTGATGTGGAATGCTTTCCCAATTTGGTGGTGCAGATGGCAGAGCAGTTACTTCCTGGACCGAGTGCCTGGAATCCATCTTTCCCCCATTGTTTTCCCAAGCAGGAAGCTAGATGTGGCTCAGGGGAGATTTCCCATGCCCGTCCTACACTTTCAGATTTGGGGAACAACCGAAAGCAGATTGTCTACAGGGGCTATGCCGATATAATGATCACTTCAATGTTTTTTTTTAATTGTGTATCGATCAATAAAATGATCAATCACAAAATACAAAAGTGCAAAATACATTTTTTAAATAAATCAGCAACCTTACAACAATGTCCTTAATTAAAACCATCAATGAAATGCAATCAGATGAATATCACATAAAACAGCATAGTAAAATGTGATCAATATTAAAACACATACTTCCATTTTTTAGAGTAAAACCCAATCCATTAAGCATTCTTATGATTTCCATGGTTAAAAATATTTCATTACCCATATTCATTCGATTCCATATGTCTTGTAGGGAGACTATGTTTTGGATTAAAAAGAATCGACCCAAATAGCGGGTCCTGTTTCCCTTTAACGCGGAGCATTAGACAATTATATGTTTTAAGGTTTGGGCCATGCATGGCCCTTTACAATATTGACAATCCCAAATACCTAAAATGTCACCAGTAGGCAGAAGATTTAGTCTAAAACAAAGAAATTGGTATCTAACTCCTGCAAAGGGGACACGCAGAAAATATGTGGGGAGAGTTCTAAATGTTTTCTATAACAAAAAAAGTAGTAAAAACCTTATAACCTCTCACCCTTGTTATAGTATTAATCAATCCATTTATTTTAACCTTTTTTGACTTCCAATGGATTAGTCCTCAGATCATCCCGCTATTTCCCCCACAGTTCCAACAAATTATCGGTGAATGATTCAAGGTCAACCAAAGTACTCAATGTCTTAGTAGACAGTTCAATGGACAAATCTCTTTTCGGGAAAGAATATCTCACCCATCAATGCAATAACTCGCCACAGAAACCAAACATTGAAGGAAGACAGCCCCAATTCATACCGAATTGAAGGCATCGGATGGAGTATGAGGACCTTTTTCCAGAATCGGCCCTCTACATTGTCCCAAGGAAGCTTTATGTCCATTGAATCAATTTCTAGGCCATATAAGATCTTGGGGATGACATTTCCCACATAATACTTCTGTAAAAATTTTATTGAGAACTTAACAATAATTAGAGTGAATTTTTATCATTTGATAAATCAATGGGTCACTTTTTTGCCACCAGGTCCTTGATGACGCCATCACTGCTTGATTTTGAAGAGAAATAGAAACCCAAGTAAAATATCTTGTGAAGTACTTCGATCTAAATCTCATCTACTGTCCATTTAAATGCAACTCTTTTAGTATTTATGCATTTAATGTATTTCTAAAGCGCTGTAGACAAAGGCCCTGAGGCATTAGAGTGCTGCAACAAGACAGACAAACATATAACATGCATCAAGGGATAGCAGAGTATCAGAGTAGACTTATGAACTGAGATGCAGATCCTCCCACGGGCTATTCAGACAGGACAGTTTTCAGCTTACGTTTAAAGATAGAAACGCTCGTACAGATCAGGGTGTCAGGTGGAAGGGAATTCTACAAATGTGGTGTAGAAAAAGGGAAACATCCATTCTGTACAAGATCCAGCTTCGCTTTCCGAACCCAAAGTAGCCCTGAGTTGTATGACCTCAGGCAACATCTGTCAGGGAGCCATTTCAGTTGATCAGCCAGATAGGATGGACTCTGGGCATAAAGGTAGGTGTGTGCTATGCAGAGGATGTGACATTGGATTCTCCTGGCAATGGGCACCCAATGCACCTCTCTCTGAGCAGAGGACATGTGATCAGCTTTGCATAATCCCATTACCACTCTTACTACATTGTTCTGCACCACTTGCAGATGGTTCAGTTCACCTTTACTTGCACCCAACAGACTGCTCACACAGTAGTCCAGACGGCTACCGATGATGGCCCTAGCCACTGTGACACAGCTTGGTGTTTCTAGAAAGGGCCTGATTTGTGTCAGGAGTTTGATGTAATAAGAGGCATTGGAAACCAAGCAGCCAATGTGATGTTTCATAGAAAGCTTTTGGTCAAAGTGACTCCTATAGTTTTAAATTTTTTTAGTGTGGGGAGAAGACAATCTTCAATTTGTACGTGTGAATAGGCCACATCTAAAAGACGCAGTTTAGGGCCTGTGCCTAGAATCATAATCTCAGTCTTAGCATTATTCAGGGCTTGTCCGTTTAGTGCCATCCAGCAATAAATGAGATTGAAGGTACCGTTGATGACACCCAAGTCTTTCATATAGTCACCTGAAAGCGGGAAAAGACACTGGGTATCATCAGCACAGTTAGCGTAGAAGGTACCCTCCACATCCAAAAGATCAAACAGGGTGAGCATAAATAGGTTGAATACATAGGTGAGAGGCAGGTGCCTTGTAACTTGTATCCCTCTAATGCGGCGTATCCATGGAAGACTTTGGGCGTATGCTCAGACAGAAAGGGGACACTTCAACTGACTGCTTCGTTAGAAAAGGAAGTCCGTTCAAGTAGCCTGCTGGCAAGAGTGGAGTGATCGACCAAGCTGTTAAGTACAGCAGCATCAATAGCAAAGTCTTGCCTTTCTCCATGGTATGCAAGATGTTGGCTTCAGGTGCAGCATGGTGGACTCAGTACTGTGTGAACTCCGAAAGCCTGATTGTTTGTGGCATAGAATGCAGTGCTCACTTATGAAAGCTTGGATCTGTTGATGAGCTACTTTGTCCAATACTTTCAATAGGAAGGGGGAATTGGTGATAGGGTGGTAGCTATTCGCCAAGAGGGGATCAAGAGATGGTTTCTTAAGAAGTGAAGTGATCCACGCCTGTTTCCCATCCATAGGTACTAGCATATCTCTAAATTAAGAATTCACACATTTCGTCATAAGACGGGCAAGTAGATGGGCACAGGCCTTGACAGTTTGGGCAGGACAGGCCTCCCCCTTACAACTCGTGGGTTTCAGCTTGGCTGGGAGAAGAACGATCTCCTCTTCCTTCACCTCTGAAAAAGTGAAAGAATTTGGAGTGTCAGCCTGATTTAAGCCAGTGACTGATGGTGGAAAAGGGGATAGGAGAGTGCACCATGATTTGATGTCATCCTTAATTGTGGTTATCTTATTAATCATGGCATTTTCAACTCGGGTGCACTAAGCTGAGTCCTTGGTAATCATAAAAGTGCAAGGGCAGGGATCTTGAACTTCTTTCAGGATCTTAAAAAAATTCTTTTTGCCTCACATATTGCCTCTTTATGTTGTTTAGCTGTAAGGCTATACTTGACCGTGTTGATATCTGACCGTGACTTTTGCTAATTTCGAATGGTTTCGTTTTTCTTTAATATAAGATTCTGTATTTTAGAAGAGTACCACTTTTTGGATTGCCGGGGTTTAGTGGTAGATGTTATGAATCTAATAACTTGACATTTCTTTTGGTTTATAACCAGATTATTTGATTTTGCGTAATTACTCAGAGGAAATAACAGTCGTTGGAAACAGACTGGGGTATCATTAAAGATAGCAATGTCATCAGCGTGAGCTAACCAATTAATTGTTCATCAATTTCTGGGGAACATAATCCTACGTTATTCAAGGAATTTCTGAGGTCAGCTAAGTAGAGGTTGAAGAGGCAGGGTGCCAGAATGCAACCCTGCCTCAAGCCTCTGGTGATTGTTAACGGGCTCGACAAGGTACCTCTATTGTTGAGTCTGATACAAACCCTAGTTTCAAGGTGAATGAGCTCTAGTATGTCCAAGAGGGACAAGGGAATTTCCCAATTTTTCAATTCTGCCACAATAGAGCCCGGGATAATTAAACCATTTAGTGTAGGTCCCATGTTCTACCTGAAAACAGTTTGAAATTTTGCCAATAAGCCTATTTCCAGAGCCCATTCACGAATATGTTCTAGCACTATAGACGCAAATATTTTGCTATCTGGATCTGCAATTTGTCGATAGTTCATGGGGTCTGCTCGTTCGCCTTTTTTATACATGGGAATAATTATAGATTCCTTCCAGGTCTGTAGAGAATGTTGTGTTGGTTAATAAGGTCTTTGAACAGAGAAAGTAATAGGGTGGACCATATGCCTTTGTTTAGTTTTTTTTATTGAACAAGATAGAACATTAGGGCAAGCTGTTGTAGATTCAGAAGCTTTAGATATTAATTGTTCAATATAATTTCAGGCCATTAGATGCATTTAACCATTGTTGTATATTGCCATTTATTTTACTCCAATATGAGGTCCAACTACCTTCGCTGACACTATTAAACTGTTGATCAGTTTGTGGACCATCAAGTTCATGTATTAATAGCCAGAAATTGTGTATATCCTTTTCTATCTGTGTTTTTCAGCATTTCCACACCATCTTTCTGCACCATCATTTATCTGTGTGATTTAGTCCAGTGTTTATATGCTTGGGTGAGGGCTTTTTTCTTTCTTGTATATATTTTGCTACTAATATAATTTATCCTTAATAATCATATTTGCTGATGCAGTATTTTCTTTTTCATCCAGACCTCTTTATCAAATGAATGTATGGGTGTAACTTAATTTAAACTAACCAAGAGGTTTGGGCATTTCATTATTCCAGATAAACTCCTTAAAGTGATCTATTGAGCATGCCAATTTTACACTACTTGCGTCAGGCAAGGTACTTTAGTGCTCCAATTTAGCTGTCAAGGTAGGGTCTTTCTTGTGAACTTACAGATCCGATTACCAGCAGGGTTTCTCAATCGGTCTATTAGGTATGTGAAATTGGCCCCATTAAAACCAAACACAGTCACCAGCATGTTATGGTCGCTCACAGTGGAGTGTTTTATGTGAAAATAACTACAGACATTCAGTATTGGTTTCAAAAGTATTATATTGTTGATAATGGATGATTGGCGCCCCTGTTTCCAGGTGACAGCATTAGTTGGATCCTTTACCAGAGAGCTATTTAGGATGTAGAGCTCCCAAACTCGGAACTATGATCTCCATTTCTTTCCATTAATTCGGGAATGCAGATTGAGTGTATCATGGGTAGACAAGCAGTTTGTGTTCAGATCACCTGCTAAGAGTACATAGGGGTGCGCATTTAACAACCAGGTACCCAACAACTCTGACACTTGATCTATACACAACTTCAAATTACCCATTTCCTGATTCCAATAAAAATCTACCACCAAAAGTCTCTGAGTTTTATCCAAACAGGGAATTTTGACTACTATGGCTAGGATGCCCATAACGGTGTTGGACAAGATTTCCAAAGATTTTATTTTGGAATTTCTCGTCAAAATTAGAAGGCCGCCTGATGGCCTGCCACCATTTGATTTATTTGCAAGTTGTTGGGTTACCTAAAAGCCATCCAACCATATTCTAGTTGTTAGCCATGTTTCTTGGATAAGGATATCAAAAGTGTCAAAGATGTGGTTTATCCCTTCGTTTTGCATAAAGCTGTTACAACCCGGTGTATTCCAATCCAGACAACAGATATCATCTCTCATCAAAGCCCTGTAATGGACCCATTATGGCCAGCTAATTCTTTCTTCAGAAACTTCAGCAGCCCTACCCACAGACCAGTTTCCTTAGAATTCACAGGATTAATTGGCGGCCCTCGAGATGGCCCAGCCAACAACAGTTTGTCATTTGCATTGTCCACCTCCCCCTCTCACTGAAAACATTATTCTTTTGATGGTTTTTAATCGCATGCAATATGGTTTTCACTTCATGCCTCTCTGAGTATATTAGGCAGCCAAATGTGAGGAGTTTGTTCCTTTCATCCATTATAGTTTGTTTGATTAAAGATGATCTCCAATGGACTTCCACTAAATCAAAACGCTCTTCAAAGGGGAAACTGGCATAGTCCATATTTCGTGTAGAGATTTTTTTCTAAAACAGGGATTTGTTTGAGTAACTTTAGGATGCTGGAACGATTCAACATTATTTCCAAATTGAATTCTGGGCACATTTCAAAACAGAGTTATTTTTCTGCACCTTTTTGGTAGAATGTGTCTCCCTGCGGTCACTGATGTGTATCCCTGGCCACTCTACCTGACCTGTGTCAGATTCTCTACCAAATGAGGATACCCTTTGTAGACCAAACAGTTTAATCAGTATATGCTCACCGCCCAGGGCATCATCCAGGTCCTTTAGCTGTCTGACGCTGTCTCTGTGCATACTGAGACCGCTGATTGTATATTGGGAATCTGCACATGTAACACAGGAGCAGAGAAATCTACCTTTTGTGACGTCTGGGATAGGGAACTTAAAGCAGTGGATTTTTACTCTGATGGAAATGGTAGGTTAAAGATGGAAGCCCATCTATCCTTAGCCAACGTCAAGGGTGACTTTTTCTTCACACTGTCTAGGGCTACTGTGACTGGGTTGGTTACACTACTGCAGGCCCCCAATACACTGATCTCCACTCTTCTCGTTGATGGTTACCACTGTTTGTGTGTTTAGGCAGACGTTCTATGTGATTTGCGGGTTACCTGATTACAACCCTGAATGGAATACGATAGGGATTGTTCCGTGAGCCCATTGGCCGTTTCAACCGCAGGTCATATTTTATTAATATCGGTCATCTCGACTTGCCCATGAGTCCTTATATCAGCGGGTTGTATATCAGAATCTAGTTTTGTTAGATCTATGCATTGCTCTTGGGTATTTTCAGTTTGGTTACTCTGCGTTTGAGGGTGATATTACAGAATCAGAGTGGCACCCTTGTCTTCTTCCTGATGTAATGTCATGATTTGACACGCTATCACCCTCCTCATCCTGGATGTGTACATTCTTAAAGAATTTCCTAGAATTATTTCTTAGTTGATTTCTCCTCTCGTTCTTGGACTTTTTCAGTCCCTTTTTTGAAAAATGTTGAACTGCCAGAATACAGAGAGTGAGCTGTTTTACAGTTGTGTTGTTGTTCAATAGGGCCGACTGATTTGTCGGACTTACTTGGGGGTATATTTTTCAGTAAAAATGCCAAATTACTCAAAATATCCAATTTCACATTTATTTCAGACAAAATGATAGTATGAGCTCTAGCCTCATCCTTGATATTGTCATAGAGTTCCACTACGGCACTCAGGATCAAGTTTAGGGCTGAGGTGGATGGCAATGTTAATTTAATACAATCGTCCTCATCCCTCAATGTGTGTTCCAAGTAATTAGGCCCACTAATCTTGGGTCTGTGCTCTAAGTTATTTGAGGAAAGGAGCTCTATCCATTGTCAGGGGAAGCCCGACATGATTTCATTATTATCAAATAAATAGTCAATTTCTCTAACTTGAATGTCAATTAAACCATCACTATTTATTGGAGGATTCAGGTCATTCACCTCATTTCATAGTGCCATATATTTGGTGCAACCCGTGTTACCAACCCCTCCAAAAGCTAATGTCAGTCAGGTTACCCATGTCCAGTGGGCACACCGTTGCAAGTCTATTTGTCTAACCTCAGTACTTGATCCCGCCGGTGGATAAAAGTACGTAATCTTCTGAGTAAATAATGGGATAATAGCATAGGATGGAGCAGCCCATTTTTTAGGACCTCCTTTTACAGCCTCCGGATCGAATGCTGATTCTCCCTTTGGAGACATAACCAGCTGCTTAGGAGATTGTAGGCCTAAATCAGTTTGAACAGTACTCAGCAATTCTTTGTAATATGCCCGGCCCTGAGGTTGAATAAAGTAATTATCAGAACCGGGCAATATGATCAGGTCTTTTTCTCCCCCAGGCAACCTTTCCTCACTTGAAGTTGATTTGCTTAACAAAGCATTGGATTTTTATGCGATTGCTCACAGTTTTAGCGAGCAAGGTAGATTGCTTTTTCCTTGTCAAAGCTGGAGACATTTCCTTGCTCACTGGGATCCAAGTTTCAATGGAATGGAACGGTCTGACCAGATCTTAAGGTGTATGGATGCACTGGTGAGATCTGAAAGGCGCATAGGCTCGCAGTCTCTCTCTCGTTGCTAGTACCAGTCTTGCTTTTTAGAATCTCAGAACGATATGACCAGATCTTAAGATGTATAGCAGCACTGGTGAGAGCTCAAAGGCCCTTAGGCCCGTAGTCGCTCTCGTCGCTGGTATCCAGTCCTTGCTTTTTAGAAATCAAGACTTCTACGAAAGGTGTGAAGGATTTATTTGATGGGCTTGAGCTCAAAGGAAAATCTTCCCACAGTTGCTCCTGCTACTTTCCGCTTGCCACTTGTTTCCTTGAATTCTATTTTGTTTTGAGATCGAATATGTTTAAAAGTAGGAGCAAATTTGCCAACTCGTGTGGGTGTATTGGTTGTATAACCGCCTCCGCGTGTGTTTCGCAGAAGCCTCAGGATCCGAAGGGTGTGGAAAAGTCTGAGCAGACAGTTCAATGATTGTTCCCCATTTTTCCTTGCAAAAGTAATGAGGTCATGAATTAACACAGAGTGATGGAGAAATGTGGGTGAGTACAGTAATTCAGTTACCTCGGTTAGTAGATGAGGATGTCTCTCGCAACACTCAACAGCCGACAGTCGAACACCAAACACTCTTCCACACTCTCCACTACACTCCGCGTCTGCTGGATGTTTAGTAGGCATGCACTTGGAAAGTGATGAAAAGTGATGAAAGCCTCAACATAGTTGCCACTTGCAACAAAGCATTCCCCAAACACTGAACACTATTCCAAATTCATTTCAATGCCCTCATGGCCCTACAGGCCAGGGCTGGGTTGGCACAGGGACCTGTTCCCTTGTCTCCTTAAGATTAGACTTTGAACACATCATCCCAGGAGCCCAGGACCTGTCATGGTGGTTGCTGCTAGTGCATCCTGGTCTCCTTCTCACAGGGTGGACAGGCACCAAGCAAAAAAACTGAGAGCAGCTGGCCATTCCAGAAGTGGTTGCTGCAAGTGGCACAACGCTCACTGGGCACACCCAGCACAGTCTTCCCCAGTTGATTGCCACACTGGGAGTAGGATTCTCCATCCCTACTGCCACCTTGGTGAATCCCAATAGGAGCCACGATGGTGCTGAAGAAACTTTTAACAATTTCCCACTGTCCTGTGGACATAGTGAAACTATTGCAGGAGGGCTGTATCACTCACAGAGAGGAGAGCTATCTGCCGCAGGAACTTCCCAGCTGAGCTACTTGACCATAGGGCAAATGCACCATCTAGAGTTTCGATTATGTGTTTGACTCTTAACATTTTTGGGCTTTGTCAGCGTTGGTTGCCTCTGATAATCGTTTCTTTCTTATTTTTTTCTATTTGGAGAAATAATGCATACATCTCTTTTGGGAATATAGTCAGTCTGGCTTGCATGCCTAGACTAGGATCTTCCAAAATCAAAATAAGTGAACAGTTTGGCGGGGCAGATCCCCCTCTCTCTCACCACCCCCTCACCTATTAAACTGTTATTTTGTATTGATGTCTCAAGATTAATCTCAATGATAGCTTCTACTCATTGACTATCCATTAGTTTAATTCTTCTTGTGTCATCCGCTTTGCTTTGAGCAAGCATAACACTTTCTATGCAGGAGGTTTTCAAATTCATCATAGATAGTATCAGCTTTTGGTCTCCCTGGTTGTCATTTATATTTTCCTAGAGCCACACTAACACACTTAGCACAAAATTGAGTACTTTTACGGTTGAGAGACCTAAATGATGTTGCTGTTGTGATGCATCAATCAAATGTGTTTAAAGGAGTGGGGGAGGAGTATGGTGACATAAGGAGCTGCTGTCTTACCCTTTAGAGTCATTGAAGACGTTAGGTGACAGCTCGCAAGATGACACCTGGTCCCAAGAAGGGTAATTCACCCTGACTAGGATTTTCTTCAGCATTTTGGGAAGTTACAGAACCATTAATTAGTTCTTCCGCCAGTTCTGCATTAGAAATAGCGTAAGAGAAGGCCTTCACCCCGAAGTTGATAAGAAGGGGGTTGTGTCCAAAGAGACCATTTTAGAAATAGTGGACGGCTCTTCGTTGATTGTGTTATCTGCCAAGGATGTTTACTTAGCTGTTATGGAGTAATCTCTTTTAAAAAGGAGGTAATTATTAACTGAGGCACTGTCAGTCAACTATGTCATGCATAAGTGATGATAAAGATTCTTCTCCATCTGAAATGGGGGCTTCATGAATAGCAGTGGAGGAGGAAGTGATCATAGAGGAGCCTGTCAGTGTAGATTCAGAGGGTGCCAGTGCAGAGCAAGGAAAACCTGTGCATAAGTCATACATTGGAAGAAAGGACACATACGGTGGGGAAGGCACTTCACAGGCACACAGTTAATAAACGGTTTACTCAACCCACATAATGTGTGATAACTCATGTAGAAACTGAGGAGATTAAACTGTGGATGTGAGATGGTAAATCTGCACTGAGAACTGTGTAACTTGACCAGATCTTCCATAGTGGCCGGCAGATGACTGCAGATGATTTCACTTTCCAGCCGCACTTCTGGGACACGCTCAGCACAAGGTGCCCATTTCAAAGGGGCTCCTCCTCTTCAACATGTGCCAGTGAATTCAGTTCTTTAATCAAGCCATACCAAAAAGCAGGGATCCGTGCAGAAGACTGCACTTTCCAGTCGCACTTCCACAGCCATATTAGTACAGTATTTTGTTTGAACGAATGGGAGGCTGCACGGCGTCCCGTTCATTGAAACAAAATACACAGCTCTCAGCACCCCCCGCTACCGGATTGGCAACCAGGGGTACTAATAGCATTGACACCCTCTCCGGCATGCCAGATCAGGAGTTATCGGCCAGGGGACCCTTTTTAAAAACCCTTGCTTCGCTCCAGCCTTTAACTCGGGCCCTGGACCAATAACACCTGATCTGGCCAGCCATTAAAGTAATACAATAAAGAAATACTCTTCACTTTTATTAAAACAAACACACACATGTATACATTAAGGACCTGTAAGAACATTACAGGCTAAGAAGTAACAGTAAAGCAGATGGTATTTGCCAAATACCACCTGTTTTACCTCCCTAACAATTACAGTTTCAGAGGTATATGCCTTTAGTGGTATTCCAAAGGAATGTCACTGTTGGTAAATTGGAATTAATTACAGAGTGGATTCTCACGCAGAGGTGGAGGTAAACATTGTAAAATGTCCACAGAAGTTTTTAAAACACCCTATACTGCAGAGCATGGAAGACCAAGTGATTCATTTCAGTGCAGGGAAGCTTTTTTAATAGAGGAACATACAGTGCTGAACAATTGGGCAACACTACGTTTCTGAGGTAATGCATACAAAACTGAAAATGTAACCATTTGTATGTTTAAAAAAATTTACAGCTGTGCTATGAACCATTATTATACACTACATTTCCAATGTCAAATTGAGGATGGTAATGGATAGGGAAAGAATATAAGAACTATAGCAAGTCATATTTCTGGAATATTTACACCAGTGTAACAACAATAACACAGACATTACCACTAGGGCAGTGTTGCAGCTATAACCGGTAAGCCTTTCTGGAATACAACTGGTGGTAGTGATAAGTACTCTTTCACAGAGTATAACAATGTTCTAATTATCACTTCCTGATGTACGTTTGCCTTTTTTATCCAAAGGCATTGAAATGAAAATGAAAGGGCACAAGTTATTCTGGGACAGTACCCCTCGGGAAATAATGTCCACAAATAGTGCCTTTGTAAATTTCACATAATTTCCTTGACTTCATATACATGAGTACATTTCACTGTCATTGAGCTTTAGGACATTTATAAAAACATTCAATAATATCAATAAAGGTTTCTCATCACAATTATGCACCGTATTTGCAACCATATATTAAGACAGACTCATGTTCTTTTTCCCAATTCTGTATTCCTAAATCTTAATTTAATAATTATATCACTGATATTAGGTTTTAATAATCCTTCATCATATTTCAAAAGTTTCATTTAACACCCATTCGTATGATTCTGCATAAAAAGTTTAATTCCACCCACTTATTCAATGTTTATTTTAGGGTAGTGTGTACAAATTACTTCTGCTATGCAGGAGTATTACGTTGCGAATTGAATAACCCACCTACTCTGCCCTACAATACAGCAGGGATCCCAATCATAAAGAAAAAACAGACTCAGTTAAAATGTATATCTCCTAAGCCTTTTGTGGTAATGTGGGCCGAGGGAAGGGTATACCCTCAAGAGCAGTGTGAATGTGATTCAGCAGTGCCCAGCGAGGGGGCTGTGGCTTCGCTTGGGCCTGTAACTATGGTCCCCGGAGCATTATCTGCTCAGGGATTATTTCTTAAGTAGTGGCCCAAACAGCAATGCATAACTGTGCAAAATATCCAATCAACACTCTATACAAATGTAGTCTTTGATCAAACTGCTGCAAGGAAACTAAATAGAAAAACTGTAGCAAATCAACCCTTGTGTCACATTTTCGCTGTTGGGCTGGGAGAAGCCATTGCCCAGCCTTCTCACGATTGCTGATGGGGTGTGCAAACGCATTAAACATCGAAAGAACATCTGTGCTGGAGCTGTGTCTGTGGGTAAGCAGACCCTAGTTTCCTTCCACCATTCCCTGTACGCGGCTCATTTTCCTGTCCTACTCTGCCTACTGCCTCTTGCTTCATACAAATTTCTTCCATGTTTCCTGCATGTGAGATTGCTAGTGGGACCCAGCTTCTTCTTGGACACTACGCTCGTGATCCTGTCTCTACGCCTCTCCACCAGCCGCTATACTCCACCAGACAGATTTTCCTCCTTGGAGGTTTTTCCTTGTGAGTTTGATCCCTTTTGGACTCTTAACTCTCACTGTTCCATCAGAGACAGCCAGGGGACAGACCTTAACTCCACCCAAAGAACAGCTGCAAAAATACAGTGGTGAAAGGCAATTCAATGACCACAAACATTTTTTTAAAAGGATACGTCTTTGAGGAAAAAAGTGCACAAGTGACCTACCCAGCATCTAGAGTCCATAATGGAATGGGGATGGAGGGGGTTGTGGTGGCAGTTATAGGTCAATAATACATTATTGGTGGATTCAACAATGGCAATCCAGTCTTCTCTGTGCTATTCAAGCAGTTTTAAGTGACTCGAATGTGGTGGTTGTGTTGTTCTAGATGGGGTGCAGTGTCAAGAAGGAGTCAAACAGAAGTTTGTTGTTGTTCTAAGGCAATGCTTGAAGAAGGGCAGATCAAAAGGGCCATAAGGGTCCGTGCGACAGTCAATTCAGCTGTGAAGATGCTGGTGACTGGATACACGGTTCTACGTGATCACTTTGATGAAGCGCTGAAGGGGTTGCAGATCGTCAGGGCCACAAAAGTCATTTCAATGGTTGATTCAATAGCAAAGATGCCAGAGATTGGATGCACAGTTTGGTTAGAGAAGTTCGATGTGATGCCCGATGGTTGGGGTTCGATGATCCAGCAGGGTCGGTTCAACTGGCGATCAAGTTTGGCAGTGAAGATGCTGGTGGGCGAGCAGAGAGTCAAAGCCAACAGATGCAAAGAAAGAGCTTGGTGAGTGCCAAAGGTAGCTACGGAGGGTCCTGGTATTCTGATGCAGTCCAACTGCCTCACAGCACGTCTTGCAGTGGTTTGACTGAGGGAATGCAGGAATCCTGACTGTCTTGGCTCTCAAGTGCTACGGGTCTCAGGCCCAGGTGCAGTCCATGTTCTTGGGCTCCCAAAGCAAGGGAGGCTTGTACACACATTTAGGAGTTCTTCGCCATGATGAGATCCTGGCCAGTAGCGTGGCTGGCAGTGGTGAAGGTCTTGTTGCAGCAGCAGGTTCCCACCAAATGTGCCCTGGGGATGGGTAGGGAGCAGAAATGGACTCTGCCTTGGACACTCAGTTTTCACCTCACTGGGGGAGAGCTTTGGAAAGTCAACTCTCCGAACAGAGAAGGAATGGGAGACCCCTACTTTTAAAGGCAAATGTCTGCAGGTGATCGGACAAAAGCAAGCATGCTTTAAGGCCCAATCCCTGTCCTTGAAAACAGTAGACTTTACCTTCTAACATCACATCCAAAGTGCTATGCGCTACAGGCAGTGGAGGGAAAAGGAAGGACAGATAGAATACAAGAGAAAAAAGATGGTGGAAACTTCCTCCAGCTGTAAAGAGCTCTGACTGACTACACTAATGCGCCCCCTTCCCTTATGAGTAGAATCAAAGGCCCTTTTGGCGTGCAGCACCCTGGTGTGAGGCTACTCCAGTTGTGAATGGGTGTGCCCTCTGATTCCTGTTCCCAGTATAGCTTCTATTGGAGTGGCTGCCTTTCTTGTGAGGGTGGTACACAAATGAAAAAAGGGAGGCAACAGCCAAAGCTACAGTTTTTCTGACAGCAGCAAGACAGCCTGGCCATTGGGGAATATACGTCAGAATTAATATATAATGTGTACATTGAGTGCAATTGATTTAGAAAAATTGTGAACAAGAAAGTGAACAACGTCACCTGTGTCGGGTCTCAATTTATGTGTGAAAGATGAAATTAATTGTATGTTTTTAACTGTATATTTTTATACACTGTATAAAAAGTGCATTTATGTGTAATAAAATCTATTTTGTGATAACGAATAATTGTATTTACAATATTTGCTGACTAGACACACTATTAATTGTGTAGTGGAGTGCCCTTGATAGGAAGTGATTGTGGATCTTTCCTTTTGTAGAAGTTCAGATTATTTAGCCCATAAGGATGGAAGGCCCTTAGGTGGTGAAGCCGGTTCTGAGTATTGGGGAATATACATAACCATTCCACATTTGAGCTGGGTTTACAGAGCAGGAACATATGAACTCAAATTGATGTGGCTTGGATAATTAAGAGAAATGCTAGCCAGCAAACTTCAAACTCCATATGTCTTAAATGTACAGTTTAACATTCAACCAGGACAGAATTCTTGTAGTTATGTAGTTTTAGGAAAAGGGATGCATATCTTAAATGCAGACCCTGCATTGCAGAGACTTGGCTGTCACTGCAGCTGTCAGGTGGCCACCTGTGTCCTCTCAATTTCCGTTGTGCCACTGGTAGCTGAGGCTCTGCAGATCTGGCTACTGATCCAACAGGGCACAAGTGTACACTGTGCTTTTGGCATGGAGTTTATGAAAAAAGGATCTGATTATCAGATTAAGCTTTCTGAGATGTAATTATAGCATCATTTGATAATTTAATAAAAAATCAAAAAGGCTAGGACTTCTACTCACTTGCCATATGGAATAGTACACTGGCACTTTAAGTGAACAACATTATGGGAACTGGGAAAAGATTAAGGCATGACTGCAAACTAATTAAGGGAAATGTTCCTCTCAGGGGAGGCTCTACTGTTTAAGATTATTTTATTATAGAAAATGTGATGAGGATGTTGAAGGCATATCCATGTAAGATTTCATTAATGGGCCAAATTACTTTTTGAGAAGGGAACCTCTTCAGTCATGGATTTAGAAGACTAGGGAGAGCCCCGGGACATCAATCAAGGTTGTTAGAAAGGAAGAACAATCTTACATAAAAATTCATTTATTTTTTACAGTGCAAACTATTACTTTATCAAAAAGACTCCCTATAGATTTTTCCTATGCATCATCGGGCAACCAAGGTACCGCTACAAACAAAAGGGGAAGGTGTGATCTCGTCCTTCCTCAAAAAATGCCTAGCCAGAATGAAATTGGGCATGTTCCACTGTAAACCTACTGTTATCACATACAGAGAGCCAAAGGGATCATAAAAACCAGTGGCTTGTAAACATCTACATCATCAAACAAGAAAATATTCAGGGATATCAACCACAAGCGTACCCTGGAATAAAAGGTATTAACCCTTACTGCTTTGAAACACAAAGCTTGTGATTGAAAAAATGCTACCTATAGATAGGTGGATTCTGTTCAACAACCATATTTACTTCTGGGGCTCAAGAGAAAATTACGTAACAGCAAGTTTATAAAAAAAATATACATAGTTTTATTATTCAAATACATACAAAATATTAAAACATTACAGTATTAAAGTGCCTATACTGTCTTCACAGAGGAAATACAGAAGACACAATCTAACATCAGTGCATGTATGACCCCCTCTCAACAAGTAGATGTGTTCATTTGAATACTTTTTTTTTTTAAAAAATATTTTATTGATTTTATATTTTAGAAAAACAAACGCACAACACAATACAACTGTTAATTATTTACAGAAACCACAAAAGAAAATACGAGAAAGGAAAAAAAAGAAAAAAGGAAAAAAAAAACTCCCCCCACCCCCCATCAAGCCAGAGCCGGCTCCCTTATATCCTCAGTCGGGGCACCGTCAGGAGAAAAATTGTCCGTAGGCACATCTTCAGAATTCTCAGATTCGTCCAAGCCCTGTTGCGGGTTGGTCATAAAGGCCACCAATTGTCGCCAGGCCAACAAGGGCCCTATCTCCTCCTCGCCCCCTCTAGTGACTGCTTCAAACCAAACCACGGATTCAGCCTCCGCCCACCTCATAAGGTCCGCCCACCATAGTTCCACTCTCGGCCTGCTAGCCGATTTCCAGTTCATGGCAATCCTGCGTTTGGCCAGAACATATGCCAGGTCCCTCAGCTTGCTCAGGTGCCTAAAGTGACTGGGCCTGGGGAAGATCCCAAGCATACATGACCAGGCAGATCCCACGTCCAACACCACTCCCCCACTTGCGAGCTTCATCTTGACCTCCTCCCAAAATCTATACACTTCCGGGCAGGCCCAAAACATATGTAGCAACCCAGCTTCCACCTCCCCACACCTAGGGCATTTTTGAGTGATCGAGCCTCCGAACCGTGCGATCTTCTGGGGAGTCAGGTAGGCCCTGTGAGTAATGTAGAACTGGAGTTGTTGGAGCCGTGCATTTCGGGACACCTTTTTATGATATCCCAGGACCCTCTTCCACTGACCCTCCATCATGAGTTCACCCATTTCCTCCTCCCATTCATGCCTCAGTTGGGGCAACTCTTTCCCAACCTTCGTTCTGAGGAGTTCGTATATCCGTGATATTTCATGCCCACCCTCGGAGACATCATACATAGTTTCAAGGGTGGCATCAGGATCATCTGCCAGTGCCGTCTCCGGCCATCTCTTTCTTACTCGTTTTACTAGCCTGGCATGGGTGATGTACTGGCCTCCGTGCACCCCCGTCTCATCCTGCAACTTTTGAAAGTCCAGCGCCTCCCCCTCTCTCCATATGTCCCCAAGCGTGGCCAGGCCCACCGGCTCCCAGTACCTACGGACAGAGTGAAACAGTTGGGTGTCGTTTTCGCACAGGGCCACCAGCGGGACCTGCCAAGATAGTGGTTCTGACTCCCCCATCAATTTCCATGTTCTGTGCCAGACCTCCCATCCCAACCTCAACAGCCACCCTCTTCCCGTCAGTTTATTCCTTTGTAGCCACACCACCTCTCTCAGGAAGTATGGGGCCGCATCCTCACGCAGCAACCTAGATTCCGCCGAATCTTCATCAGACAACCACCTGGCCACGTACAACAGTTGTCCCGTCAAATAATATAGTTCGAAGTTGGGCAAGCCTATACCCCCCTTCTCATACGGGTTCTGGAGCTTCCACAGGGCCACCCTATTCCTGGAGTTACCCCACACGAAGCCCCTACACATACTATGAAGTCGTACGAATAGGCTCTTAGGGATAAAATACGGGACGTTCACGAAAAAATGCAGGAGTCTTGGAAGGACTACCATTTTCAGCAAAGCCGCCCTCCCCATCATGGACAGGGGCAATCTGGACCAGAATGTCATGCTGTTCTTGACCCCCTCTATGGCTCTCTCTGTGTTATGCTTGTGTACCGCCTCAGTCCGGTGGTAAATATTTACCCCCAGGTACCTAAACGTGTCGGTCTGCCATGGTATTGGCAACACAGGCAGCCTCTCCAACGGGACGTCCCTGTACCCGCCCAAAGGGAACAGGCTAGACTTCCTGGGGTTCACTGATATGCCCGAGAGGACAGCGTAATGATCCAGTACTTCCAGTACGTACTGCAGGTTCTCCTCCGGGTAGCGGAGGTACAGCAGCATATCGTCCGCATAGAGAGATGTTAAGTGGCTGCCGCTGGCAGTGTTAATGCCCACCTCTCTGTATTGTTGCTGCAGGCATATCGCCAGCGGTTCCAGCGCAAGTATATATAACATGGGTGACCAAGGGCATCCCTGCCTGGTCCCCCTGCTAAGCTGCCAGGCATCCGAGACTGTGGCCCCAGTCTTGACCCTAGCCACCGGGCTGCTATAGAACAACTGGACCCATCTGATATAACCAGCGCCCACGCCGTATCCCTGCAGGGCCGCTTTCAGCCAAGGCCATCTCACTGAATCGAAGGCCTTGACCGCATCCAGCGATACTACCGCCATCTCGCCCGTGTCATCCTTAGTATGGTCGATAACATGGTGCAGCCTCCTATGGTTATCACTGATATTCCTGCCTGGGACATATCCCGTTTGATCCGGGTGGATCAGCTTGCCAATCACCTTCTTCAACCTGTTGGCCAGCACCGCCGTGAGTATTTTGCTGTCCTGGTTTAGCAAGGACAGAGGTCTATAAGATCCACACTCAACAGCCGCCTTGCCTGGTTTCAGTAATGGGACAATCATGGCCTCGCGGAGGGACAACGGGAGTTCTCCCTGTTCGTATGCCTCGTTAAACAAGGCCAGCAGTGGCTGCAGCAGCTCCTGCACGTACGCCTTGTAAAACTCACCAGGCAGGCCATCCGCCCCAGGTGCCTTACACGTGGGGAGGCCCCGGATCACCACCTCCAGCTCATCAGAAGTGATAGGGGGGTCCAGTTCCTCCTGCTCCAGGTCGTCTAGGGTGGGAAGACCAATGTCTTCCAGTGTGTTCAGGATGTCCTGGCTCCTGTCCTCCCCGGTGTCCTCATACAAACGTTTGTAGAACTTGAGGAATTCCTTGTTCACCCCATCCTGAGTGTTGCGAAGACCACCGTCCTCACCACGGATCTCATGGATAACCGCTCGGGGGGACTCACTCTTGTACAGCCAGGCCAACAGTCTGCCTGGCTTGTCGCCCCCCGCGTGCAGCCTCTCAGTGTATTTCCTATGGTTCAGTCTACATAGTCTGTCCCAAAGAGCGCTGCACGCCACCTGAAGGTCTCTCATCCTTGTCTTGTCTACCTGAGTGGCATTCTCAAGACGAGCCAGGCTCTCCAGTTCCCTTTCGGTGTCCTGAAGCTCCCTCTCGATACCCCCTTGAAGTCCCTTGGATTTAGAGATGGCCACTCCGCGCACCACTACCTTAAAGGCCTCCCACAG
This sequence comes from Ambystoma mexicanum, assembly GCF_040938575.1. Classification (NCBI taxonomy): domain Eukaryota; kingdom Metazoa; phylum Chordata; class Amphibia; order Caudata; family Ambystomatidae; genus Ambystoma; species Ambystoma mexicanum. The sequence continues at coordinate 664,587,365 of NC_090932.1, forward strand.
AGTTCCCGTAGAACGCACACTGCCCGTGTTTATCTCGAAATATTCCCCGATGGCAACCCTCAGGTCCTCCCGGAAACCCTCATCCTGCAGTGCTTCCGCCCGGAGTCTCCATGTGAGGACCCGAGGCCTAGGGGGTTGGTGTCGCCACTCTACCACCAGGGGCGAATGGTCCGACAATACTCGAGCTTTGTATTCCGCCTCCACTATTTCGCCCGCTATCTCGGCAGTTCCAAACACATAATCCAATCTCGTATATGAGTCGTATGGCGCCGCATAATGCGAATACTGCCTCTCCGTGGGGTGGAGTCTCCTCCACACATCCACCAGTCTCAAGTCTCCTAGCAATGTCCCGAGCGCCTTGGCCGCCGGCGACATTTTCCCTTTGGTGTCTGCAGACCGGTCAATTTTGGGATCTAAGACACAATTGAAGTCCCCACCCCACACCATCGCGCCCCCTACCAAGGGGCCAGGTTTGCCATAGAGGGATCTAAAGTAGGCTGCAGTATCATGATTGGGGGCATACAGGTTGAGGATGTGTACTTCCCTGTTCTCTAGGAGTCCTGTTATCGCCACCATTCTACCCTCCGGGTCCACTATCGAGTCGAGCACCCGGAACGGCACATGCGGCGCCACCCAGGTGATGACCCCTCTAGCATACGCCGAGTACGTGGCACCCACTACCTTGCCCTTCCACTTCCTTGTAACCACCTCCAATTTCTCCCTGGTGAGGTGGGTCTCTTGTAGCAGGGCTATGTCTATCCGCATCCTCTTCAGGTATAGCATGACTTTGTTTCGCTTGAGGTAACTATTGAGGCCTCGGACATTCCAGGTAACTATGCGAAGACTATCCGATGCCATCGGTTTGGTCTGTATTCAGCCCGCCCTCCCCACGATACCCCCTTGGTCTAACACTCCGCCGGCTCTTCCGCCCTTGATCCCCATCCCCCCTCCCTGTTTTCCAACTACACACCACAGCAAACAACCCCTCCCATCCCAACAAAAGCCCAGCTCCATCCCTGGATCTCAGGCCCACCCGCGTCTGGTCTTATCCCGTTTACAAGGAGTAGGACCCCGCGGGGCGTCGCCGATCTAACAGCGACCTAACTAACTAACTAGATATATTACTATTGGGGACAAAGGAAGCCTCTTGGAGCTCGCAATCAAGTGACCACGGGTAGGCACGCCCTACGGGCCAGCCAGTCAGTACCACATCATACGCATCACATATCGTACAAATGACTATATTCAAGTCCCAGTGTCTTGGCCCCGTTGCCCCAGGCGGCCCAGCCACAAGCTACTTATCTTCCGTAGTCTCTGCCTGGATGCCCGATTCTTGAGGACTGCCCAGCGCGTCTAGCCAGTCCATCGCCTCAGTTGGTGTTTCGAAAAACAGGGATCTGCTTCTGTAGAAGACTTTCAATTTGGCCGGGTAGAGTAGCATATAGCGATGGCCAGCTTCACGAAGTCTCCTTTTCACCGCTCCGAAGTGCATCCGACTCCGCTGTACTTGTAGCGTGTAGTCAGGGTAGGCCGTAATCTTGGCCGATCCTCTGTCAATCGTTCCCCCTTTTCGAAAGAATTCAAGAATCTTTTCGCGATCACGGTAGTTCAGAATTTTCGCGATCACCGGTCGCGGGGGGGCCCCGGGAGGCGGCCTCCTGGTTAGGGCCCTGTGAGCTCTTTCAACTGCAAACCCCTGGGTCAGTACCCCGCCGGTAATCTCCTGCAAAAGCATGGATTCCACAAATTCCGTAGGGTCAGGCCCTTCAGTTCCTTCAGGTAGGCCCACTATACGGATATTGTTGCGTCTGGCACGTCCCTCCGCCTGCTCCGCTCTGTCCTCCAGGTTGCCCACCCGTTGCACAAGGGCGTGTAGCTCCTTTTTATGAGCAGCGCAATCTGCCGTGTTCGTGGCCGTCTCCTTCTCGATGGCCCCCGCGCGTTCCGAGACCGCCCTCACATCCAGCCTAAGCAGATTCACCTCCTCCTGGACGGCACCGATCTTGAGGTTTAAGCCTTCCTGTAGCTCCTTCATGGCGAGGCCCAGCTTGGTCTCCCATGACACTTTTAAGTCCGCAATCGCCGCCAGCACCTCCTGTATCGTGCCAGGTGACTCCGCGGTCATCACGGGGGTCTCTTTGATCTTGCCTCCTTCCGCCCCTGGGGGGGACTTGGCGTAGGCCTCCATCGTGGGCTGTTTGGCCTTGGGTTTAACACCTCTCGTGGTCATAATGTTGTATGAGTCGGGCGGGGGCCCGTCCCGCCAGTCACCGAGGGGGAGTCACGCCACCCAACGTCCAAAGCCTGACCCACCACACCATGGGGCATCCAACACGCCCGGAGCACTCCGACCACCAGGCCCACGGTCCTGTCGTTACAGCCACATCCGTTCGACACTCCCGCTCGCTGGGCCACCGTGCGTCCTAGGCGGCACTCATGTGTTTTAGTCTCCGAGCAGAGGGACGCAAAGGTCCAGCACTCGTGATCGCGACACTGACTTCATGATCCTCGGTGTTCGCAACGTGTCGCCGCCATTTTGTCTTGTCCGCCTGCCCAGGGCTCGTCCCAGTCAATCACATATATTTCGGTTTCTGAGCCTTCTTGACGTCCCAAACTTTCACAGGATGTAGTGGTGGCATTCACACACCTGGACATCGATTTCCAACGTCGGCCGGCCCCCGTGGACGTACCCCTCCATCAGGATCAAAACAGGATCAGCGGAGCTCCTCCAGAGTGCGACCTCTTACATGGCCGTCCAAGCCACGCCCCCTCATTTGAATACTTGTTGTTTAAAGTGTCTTGTGCTGTGCTGGTGTTTACACTGGGCCATATCTCATTAAACACAACTCACTCAATCTCATTCCATTCATTCACACTCCATTCATTTTCATCATCTTATTTCACAACCACAAAAAAGTGCCCGACATGTTTCTTTCCGATCTTAGTGTTTCGTGTCTAATACCCGGAAATTCTTCAGGGGCTTGTGTTTCAGGGATTGGTTTAAACATGCATCGACAGTCAGACAAATTGCATTTTTGAAAAACAAACAAATTATTCCATTGAGAATCATATCATATGGGAAAGTCTTGTGGGAGTTGTCATCATTTTCTTACTCCACTGTAAACATCTACACTAGACCTCTCACAAGTGTTCTAGATCAGTATATTGTTGCCTTCAATATCTGTTCTGGTGATACAAGAGTGAGAATGTATCTTTGCGTTAATTCACCTACCGGTTGCACAGACATTGTGTGCTGCGTTTCAGCCATCCAAACACTACTGCCTCAATCATGGAAAGAATTTTAAATACTTGCCTGTGGCACTACCTACTGCCCTCATGGCATGTGCGTGTTACCTCTTCAAAACAATACAATCACAAACCTAAGCGTTACCTTCCACTATTAACACCTTTCCTTTTCACATTGTGTCACAACAACATCAAGAAAATTACATTTCCTGCTCAATGTGCTTCACACAAACTCCTCTTACCAGGAGATGAACCACAAAATCCAAACAATCCAGGCACTGGTAATGCCTATGCCGGATTACCACAATGCACTCCTCTTAGAACTATCCATGAAAAGGTTCCAAAACTGCAGAGGATAAAAAATAGGACAGCATGTCTAGTTTTTGGCCTCAAAATCATGACCATATCATAGGACCATTACAATACCTCTTTAAGGTTACAGGACATTTACAAATGTATGTAAAGGTCTTGTGCATCAAAAATTAAGCAGTGAGGCAAGCAGGTCCCAAATGCCTATTGAACCGCTTAATCAAAACGCTCCATAACAATGACTAGATTCCAGTGGGATTAATTGGAAATGCAAACGAAATAAAATTTTGTCTGAAATGACTAGTGACACAGTTTTTCATAATACATTGTTTGTCGCAGTAATATTTATAGCTGATTTTGTTTTCCAATCTTTTCCAATTATTTGCCACAAAATGCAGGGTGGATGTTTGGGTAAAGCAATATGGATTGGGTGTGGATGGACTCTCAAGCCTTCTCCTTCCTCCATAACTCCCCCTTCCCCTTATCCCCTCCTAGTTCTTCTACATGTTCTGAAGTATCATGTATACATGTGCACATTAGAAAGCACTGCATAAATAGACAATACAAGTTTTGATTTATATGGAATTGTTGTAGGCTCCACCCACTGCTGCTCTTAAGTGATTTAACATTTGAAAATAAAAGCAGATTTTATAGGGTTTTTATTAAGGTGATCACTTGCCCATCCACATTATTATGCTGGGAAAGTGTCCTTCTGTCCTTAGAAGATTCCCATTGCGGGTGGGGATGTCCCCAGTGCTGCAGCACAAAATAAATGGGGTTACCTATGTAGCAAACTGCACACTTGGGTATGCATCAATGTGGCAGTGTGCCGATGGAATGCTTTGAATGCTGTGCGGAATGCAGGCCTGTGAGAATTGTAATAGTGGCAGTTAAGACAGGCAGGATGGGAACTTAGACCTCAGATTCTCTTAACCACCTAGCTACTTAGGACCTATAACTTAAATAAGTCCTGAATGGTCCCCTGTTGGTTTCCTTCTACCTAGTGCTCAATGCTACATACAGATATATGTGGCAAAGGACACAGGAGACTCCCCGCCCATAGACATAATTGGACTGCATGCCAATCGGGGGTTCCTTTATAGCAAAGGGTCTGCTGTACTAGAGAGGTGTCCATTGCATACATGAGGGTGTTTACTGGTCAATAATAAATATGCAGGGCTCAGGTGTGTTCAGATCCTGCAAACTGAAGAGAATCCAGCAGCACAACATAGGGGACCCACTGCCAACCCCCGGAAAATGTGCAAGTACGGTGGTAAGTTTTGTAATTTTTTTAATATCATTTTTCTTTATAAAAACGTATTCTTCCAATACATATGAATATCAAACATCACATGACTTCAAGGATTAAAATATTAAAATATAAATTACTATATTAAGTAATAAAAACTACCATGAAATCATCCTAACCTTAAGCAAACATGATCTTATTATATTAGTGGCAGTTACATGTTATATCTATTGGAAATGCAATCAATTGACACACACAATTGACCAACAAGATGAATCCAACATGACACAACACAACACAAAAAACACAACAAAAAATCACTCATATAAATTATATGAAATATATAAGTGTTCAAAGTCTTTATATAATAGTAGTACTTTCTCATATTTTGATAACATCTGCATCTCAACTATCCAGTCTTCTGTAGTAGGCTTTTTCCTAGTTTTCCAAACTCTCCAAATTAAATCACAGCAAACACCAAAGCCTTATCAATCCATCCGCCATATTCTTTTGCAATTGAGCATCTCCCATTACGTATAAATAGGACCATATGCGCAGCTGACCTAGGAGGAGTAATATTTAAAATCATGTCTATTCTATCTAAAACCTCCTTCCAAAAACTATGCGCACATGAACAACTCCAAAGTAAGTGTACCAGTGTTCCTGTGCTATTACCACACCACAGCCCCAACACACATCATTTTCTATCAGTTTAAGTTAAACAATCTTGTCGTGGTCCAATAAAGTTGCCCAAGAATATTTTGTTTTATTAATCTCAAACATGTATCCATCTTTGCCATCTTTGCCATTGGCAAATTCTTAGTACTTCTTCCCATTCTTCCTCGGTTAATTCCAGGTTTATGTCATTTGCCCAGGCCTCTCTCAGTTTTATGCAGGATTCCACATGATCAGATTCAATAGGCATAACATGTATATAGGTAGACACCCCATGTTCCGATCCATCAAATAGTTTACACATTTTAGGCGTAGGTCCTAAAGCTTTATCAAGGTTACCAATTCTCTGGTTGAACAGAGACCGTAGCTCCATATACGGGCTCAACTCTCTTCTTACCAGATCAAAGTTTTGTGCAACCATGATTTACAGAACCATTACAACCGTAACCGACTGAAGTATAGGGCAGCAGGGCAATGGACAAAGGGCTTTCCCAAGAGGCTTATGTAAGGTGTTTCTCATCTTAAGTTTATTCTTCTCTGTAGGATGAGTGAATAGCTACCTGTAGCAGACCTGTGTCTAGGAGTAAAACACCATACTGCCCACATGTGCAAGGAAAATGGATAGCCCAAACAGGGCCGGGGGGAAGTGGTTGACATGTAAGAGCGACCAAGTGAGGGCTCTCAGTGGTTTTGGCCTCTAGGATCGCCAGCAGCTCCTGTACCTTTGGTCAAATAAACAGACACAGTCTTATTCTTATTTCAGCGTGATCCGCTTTCGTTTATGTAATGAAATATGTTAAACCATTAATACATACACTAGATCAATATTACACCAATAGGCTACTAAACGAGTTGCTCCCTGTTAGTACAAGAAAGAAACCATTCTTTACAGTTGTCATTTAGTCCCTTCACATAGCATTGTGCAAGGAAAATGGATAACCCAACGGGGGGGCGGGGAGGAGTGGTTGAAATGTGAGAGAGACCTAGTGAGGGCTCTCAGTGGGTTTGGCCTCTAGGACGGCCAGCAGCTCCTGTACCTTTGGTCAAATAAACAGACACAGTCTCATTCTTTTTTCAGCGTGATCTGCTTTTGTTTATGTAATGAAACATGTTAAACCATTAATACCTACACTGGATCAATATTACACCACTGGGCTACTAACAGAGATGCTCCCTGCTCGTACAATAAGTAAACCATTCTTTTCAGTTGTAATTTACTCCCTTCACATAGCATTGGATACACTTGGGTTAAATAAATAATAACATGGCTCCATGAGGAATCACCTCAGGACTAGCGCTTTACCATTTGATAAATAAATAATCATTCCTGTCCGAGGAAATTCCTGAGAATAAACACTTTCCCCTTTGCTGAATAAATAACAATTTCTGTCACAGGGAGTTCCTGAGAATAAGCACTCTCACATTTGATAAATAGATAACCATTTCTGTCACAAGGAGTTCCTGAGAAAAAACGCTCCCACGTTTGATGAATAAATAACCATTTCTGTCACAGGTAGTTCCTGAGAGTAAACACGTTCCCATTTGATAAATAAATAATCATTTCTGTCACAGGGATTTCCTGTGAACCAACGTTTCACATTTGATAAATAACTACTAATTTCTGTCGCAGGGATTTCCTGACAGCGAATACTTTCGCATTTGTTAAGTAAATATTAATTTCTGTCACAGAGATTTCCTGTCATTCAACGTTTTCAAATTTGATAAAAAACTAATAATTTCTGTTGCAGGGATTTCCTGTCAACCAACATTTTCACATTTGATAAATAACTAATCATTCCTGTCGCAGGGATTTCTTGTCAACCAACGTTTCACATTTGATAAATAACTAATCATCTCCATATGGCCAGCATCTCTTCAGTACTGGTAACTGCTCCCCGCACAGGGGTGTAGTACTTTAGTGCCCCAAATGCCCCACTGACACAATGACGACACCAGGCATGGATCCTCCTCTACCCTGGCGGAAACCTTACTACCTCACAGAACAGGCAAGGTGCCAATCTCTGACGGGATAAATAACTGACCCCTGAGCGGTGGCAACTGAGAGAGATGGGATGATACTACTCACGACCCAACAGGTCGACCCAGGCTCCGGGCGATGGGTGGGACATTGGCCCCTCTACAGTTGACCAACACCTACGGGGCACCAATGGCCTTTATGCGCGGTGTCCCTGGGGTCGTTCAAACCCACCTCTGTACCACACAAATTATCTCAGCGCCCACACCAACTGTGCTACTGTAAGGAAACACGACTCCACAGAGTCACAAACTGGGAGCGGCGAATGTTACGTCAAGTACTCTTATCCAAAACTGCCAGCGTGTTAACCTGGGTTGGCATGCACAGAACACGGTATCCTGGTTTCAAGGGTGGGGTCCAGAGAGAGGGCCTCGGAGACCTCTGTGAGGGTCTGGAACTTCTGCTTCCTATCATATCTGCTGGCGCTCTCCTGAGGTGAACTCCCTCGGGCTGTTATGCTCCACCAGGAGTCACCATTAGCGTTCGCCAGCAGGGGGGCTTGCGCAACTCCGGAGGTGAAATCACCTCACAGGCTTCCCCGCTCCCCTTGCTGGTGGAGCCTACCATCTATGTTACTGACAACTTTGCAGGCCCAAAACACATGCCGTCAGGAGGAACGGACAACAAGGAAGGACTATAAACAAACATGCCTGCCAATAGAATGGGAAACACAGCCCATGCATACTGAACCCCCACAGGAAATATGGGTCTACACTCACCCCCTTCTCCTTCAAAACCGTTTTCCCTAAGGGTTTCTCTGTCCTCAAAGTGCATGCAATACAATATGACATTTCTCATTCCATAGCAATGGCACAGTCCACCATTGTCTGGAACAACTCATTGGCTCATTAGTATACATACCTGCACATGTACTGGTGTGAACAGGCAGTCCCCTTCGTAAAATTTCAGTTTGGGCTCCAGGCGTATTGTAGATCAACATTCGGACTGGCCACTTCTCGTTGAGATCATCGTAGTTCATGTACAACCTCTGAATGATCTTCAGGTGCTGTCTCTTGAGTGTGTATGGATGCAGGGATCGGTCCCTAGTCACTGAGTCTTGCCTTGGTAGGCTTTCCCCTTGCATGGAGAGGGCTGTGTTGGAGTCCCCACACTCTGATACTTCACTCCTTATCTCGTACTGTTCAACAGAAACTGGATGTGTATCCTCGCTTCCATACCAGTAGCCGAAGTTCAGCACCTCCATCTTCTTCCTCTTCCTCTGTACTAGTCGAATTGTCTGAGGGCCTTAGGGCTACTTCAATGGTGGTTGGCTCTATATCTTTGGCATCCCTCTTTTTTCCTGACATGGAGGCTACAGACGGTAGAGTGGGTGGGTCGGTAGGTTGTTGAATTTCCCTGCGGAGGGGCTCCTGTTGAAAACCTCTGGTGTTCCTCTTACTGGGGGAAAAAGGAACTTCAGCAGTCGGATTCATTTCTACAGCATTCCCTATGGGCAGGAGATGATTTCTGTGTAGGGTCTTCACATCCCTCGGGGGCACCTCCCTTCTTAGTCTGAACATGGGCAACCCCGCCAGCTGTTGCGCAATCAGATAGGGATGCGAGTCCCAGTTGTCACCAAGCTTGTTTCACCCTTTCTTCCCTAAATTCCTGATGAGCACCCAATCCCCGGGTTGCAGGTTGTGGAACCGGACCTTTTCATCATATCTCCTTTCATTCTGCTGTGCATTAAGTTCCACAGAGGCTTACGCTAGTTGGAAGGCTCTGGACAATTGGTCTCGAAGGTCCTTCACATACTTGTGGTAGCTTTCTACCCCTGTGCCATCGGAAGAGACCCCAAAACTCAAGTCTATGGGTAGTCAGGCATCCCTGCCAAACATTAAATGATACAGAGTCAATCCTGTGCTGTCATTCCTGGTGCAATTATAGGCGTGAACTAGAGTGGATAAATGTTGGTTCCGTTTCAGTTTCTATGTTGCACTCATTGTCCCCAGCATACCCAACAATGTTTGATTAAAACGTTCGGCTTGTGTATCTGTTACGCTCACCTGGTATCCACAGGGATGCCACCCAGCTGGGTTACTCGTTGGTATGCTTCTCAGCTTTGCCCTGATGTGGTCTGCGGGCAAGGTTCTGCCTGAAAATACAGGAGGACTGTGTTCAAGACTGACCGACTGGGGTAAGTATCCTCCCTCCACCCCCGTATGCTTTCAGTCCCTCTGGCTCCCTCTCCTCACCTTGTGTTAGAATTAGGCGTGCTCTCCGTCCTGCCTTCTTTGCAGGGGTGCGTTGTCTTTCATGGGCGAGTGCGGTCCAGTTACTTCACTGACGACGGCCCGTTTTATATTGTTCAGGTAGGTCTTATTGCTGTTGTTTAGTTTTGTTGCTATCCTGCATGCCTTTCTTTGTTTAAAATGTCTCTTTTTTCTCCCTTAGGTATGCGGAGCTTCAGCGCGGCGAACTGGCTTGGTTGAGCCAGTTGTTGGCTTGGTTGAGCCCCGCTGCTAAATGATGGCGCATTAAGAGCATTATGCGCAGCGCTCCGAAGTCTTGCCTTTGCTAACCTGTGTTTTCATTCCTTGTAGGTCGCAGTGTTCTTCAGTACAAGTGGGATGTCCGGAGTGGTGCCAGCCGAGAGGCGACCAGCCAGGTAAGCCTTTTGAACAGTTCGTAATTTGTAAATGTCTCTACAGCTTTCTTTAATGTTGCCTCTATCTTCCTCTTTCAGGTTGTTCTGTCCGGGAGGCGTGCAGATTCGAGGAAGCTGTTCTCAGTAGCTGCGAGTGTTTAAAGATGGAGACTGCAGGTAAGATGCTGCTGCTAATGATGTTCCTTTTGTCTCCTTGGAGGTTCTGCTTCTCCGAGGTTCGAGGGAATAGCTGGACACGGTGAGCGTCACGTTGCAAGCTGCAAAGTAACACGAAGCATGTTCTGCAGTCAGGGTGTGGTTTATATAGCCCAGGTAAAGTAGTACCAGGGAAAGTAGCTCCAGGCCTGCCACACCCAAAACACTAGACCGCATAGCTTGGTTCTTATGAACCAAGCTATGTGGATGTCTCCATGTTGGCTGACAATACAATAAAGTAGTTCCCAAGCACATTGTTGTTCATGGTGTATGAGCCTGGCGCAATAGGTGCCAAGCCTGGCCCCATGAGGGTTTTTTAAGAGGATGGCCCGAGTCCTGACTCCACCTGGCCAATGGGTTTGCCAGAGGGGGTTTTGGGCGAGGGTCGTGACAGTATCTCCTTGTGGATGGTAAGGAGAGGCTCTGGTTTTCTTTACTCCAATCAACAGCATGAGTTCTTTGATCAGTTTGGACTCAAAATCTAGCCCTTAATCTGAGTGTAGGTAAGCAAGCCAGCCATAATGCACAGAAAATGTGTCCCAGAGTACTTTTGCTATGGTCATTGCATTCTGATCTCTGGTGGGATATGCTTGGGCATAGCGAGTGAACTACCAAAATGTTCTGAATCCCCCCATTGTCTATTTCAAGGCTCAGGAAGTCCACATAAACGGGTTCCATGGGTCCTGAGCTCTGTAGGTGTTTTCAAGGGCTGCAGCTGGATGATTGAGGGTTTTTCGGGCGATGCATCGTGCACAGGTGTGGCAATACTCCTCCACTTCTGGGACTAGGCAAGGCCAGTAATATTGATTCCATACCAAATCTAATGTTCGTTCACTTCCCAGGTTGGTAATGCAGAGCGTGCAGGACCCAGGGCCGTAATGAGCATGGCATCACAAGTCTATGTATCAGGTGACCTTGATTTTGACTCTTCATCACCAGCGACTTCCATTCTTTGCGATATATCTCATGGTTTGGCATGTTGCGGCCTCTTTTGCACCGTTCTCTTTACCCAGCAGCACTTCTCTTAGTTCCTCATCTTGCAACTGCCTTTCACTCTGTTCCATTTGGTTCAGGTGCGGCAGTTCCGGAGCCATTAGACTGGTGGTGTCACAATAGCTTGCTGGGACACCTTCTTCTGTCCCTCCTAGGCAGTCGATACAATGTACTAGTTTGGCATTCTGCCCAGTTCCTATTTGAAGGATAGCTTTCATGGAGGCCACAGAGGCTAGCTCAGCAGAGGTGGACTCAGGGCTGATGTCAGTGTGGGGTCCTCGGGACAGTGCATCAGCATCTATGTTGATGACTGCAGGGTGATATTCTAGCTGGAAATTGTACGTGGACAGTGCCGCTAACCATCAGTGGCCAGTGGCATCCAACTTGGCAGACTTGAGGATGTATGTTAGTGGATTGTTGTCTGTTCTCACTGTGAAAGCAGCTCGGTTTGTTTGTTTGTTTATTATTTATAAAGCGCTCCGGACCCAGAGGTATCTGGGCGCATTACAAGACAGCTTAGAATATATATACAAAAATAGATAAGGGAGGCATGAGGTGTACAAGGATAAATGACAATAATTTACAATAAAACAGGCGAGCACAGCGTACATAAATTACAGACAGGTCGGTGACAGTCAAGGGTAGGTGGGTGCAGTGTGATGGTCGAGGAGTAGCAAAGTTACCAGGCCCTGGCGGTTATGGCAGACACGTCATTTGCGAGGAGCTGCTTTTACTTTTTTGTGTTAAGTCTGAAGCTGTGGAAGGTTTGGTCCGTTCTTATGTTAAGTGGGAGGGCATTCCACACTGTGGCTGCTTGAACCGGGGAGCTAGAACCACCAGCTCTTTTTAGGTTGAAGCAGGGAGTGATGATACAGCATGAGTTGGCTGATCTGGTGGGTCTGGATGAAGTTTTGCAGATAATTTTGTCTTTCAAGTATTGACGGGCAGCGTTATTGAGACATTTGCTTGAAGTAGATTCTATCTCTGACAGATAGCCAATTGTAGCTCTGTCTTATTTCGGAAATGTGGTCTTTTTTTGTAATACTCAGGTCTGTTCTCAGGGCATTGTTTTGTAAAGTTTGCAGTTTGGTTAACACTTGTTATTAGCCCCTGCATACAATGCATTGCAGTAATCAAGTTTAGACAAGATTAGTGCTCGAGCTAGTGTAATGCAGCTGTTTGTGGGTAGGTAGGCTTTGCGGGCATTAATAAGCTTGCAAGTGGAGGCGGTGGCATTAGTTTGTCTCTTCAAACTCAGGGTAGAGTCGATGTAAAATCCTAAGGTTTTGGTTTCCTTGACAGATTTAATTATGTTTCCATCTATGAGGGCGGACGCATATTTACAGGCCGATTCATGGAATTAATGTGCGCAGAAAATATCGGCGCAAGCGTGCAAAAATGTGCGATTTGCATTGAAAGAGCGAAAATCGCAGTGCAGGTGCGAATATCGCAGGGGAAACCAGCGCACATCTATTCATGGAAGTCTGTGCGCGAGTAAAATCTGGGATGTGCGCTGAAAAAGTGCGCGGCGCACGCCGGTGCACAGGTCATCTAACGGCATGCGCTAAGGCCACAGCGAAAGCGCACATAGCGCTGTGCACATAACAAAAGTAGGCGGAACACGGGGCGTGACACGTGGAATGGGGAACAACTCGTGAAAATGTGGGTGTCACGGGGGAAGTACAGGAGACAAGTGCGCGGAATGCCCACACGCTCGCCTACAACATGTATTCATGGAATCGAATAGGGCAAAACAGAGCACGGGCAAAGACGCGCACAGGCCTAAACACGTCCGCCACACGAAGGCAGGCGGTCGCGTCCCTGCGCATGAAAAAAATGTGTGCCAAAATGTGCGCCCACAAAAAGCAGGTATGTACAGCTATGTAGAATGTCCCATAATGTGGGCCTCTAGGACAAATGACGTGCAAAGGGGTACGCGACAAACACGGACACCCGCTGTGTGAAAAATAGCGTGTGCGTGTATTTCGGGGGTGTGTGGGAAGTTCTACACGCTATTTTCCCTGGGGGAGCAGGGTAGGTGTATTACAGGGGTTCGAGTGAAGTTTCAAACGCGATAGGCCTTAGTCGAGCGGGGTACTTGTAAATCTGGGGTTCGCTGGAAGTTTCACACACGAATGGCCTGGGTACGTGTATTTCAGGGGTGCGCGTGAAGTTTCACACGCGATTGGCCTGGGTACGTGTATTTCAGGGGTGCGCGTGAAGTTTCACACGCGATTGGCCTGGGTACGTGTATTTCAGGGGTGCGCGTGATGTTTCACACGCGATTGGCCTGGGTATGTGAATTTCAGGGGAGCGCGTGAAGTTTCACAAGCGATTGCGCCTGGGCGAGCGGGGTACCACTCACCGTCTGCCTTGCGTGTAGAAGACCCCGTAACCAACACCCACCCGCTCTGAAGTAATAGCGTGTGAACCCCAACGCCTGGAAAACACATGCACAGCACCCCACGAAAAGCACGTACAGGCACGTGCGCGATACGTCACAGACACGCTTACGCGCTGAGGGCCTTGGGTCCAATGAAATCGTGTATGCGTGCTGACGCGCTTACGCGCAAAGGGACTTTCCTCAAATTACACGCTGACGTGCAAGAATTTCACGTGCCAAATAACTCTGTATCAAGCTGGCCACGCAAAAACACATGGAAGACCACGCTCCTGCCCAAAAGGCCGAATTACTGCCCCCCAGAGCCCCAACCAGCCTCCCAGGAGCCATCTGCTGCTGCCTGCCTGCCTGCTGCCATCGTGCCCTGCCATTTTGTGCCTGCACATCTGCCATCTGCAGGGGTCCAGTTGCTGTGTCCACCCCTGCTGGAACAGAAGACTCCCGACTGGTATACCATCGCTCCACAGCCCAGCCCCAGGACCCAGTTCCCCACCCACGCCTCCCTCGGGGGTCGCCATGTTGGGGCAAACACCATCTGAGACCACTGGCGACCCCCAGCCAGAGGGGCAGAGGGCCACCAGCTTCAGTCAGAAGGAAGTTGGTGTCCTGGTGGAGCTTGTCCTGGGGCATTATGATGCCCTCTTTGGATCATCACGCGCCAACAAGGAAGGATGGGACAGGATCTGGGACGACTTTGTGGTTGCCATCAACGAGGAGGGGGTAGCAACCCGCAACATCAAGCAAGTCAAGAAGCGCTGGGAGGACTTGGACTTGAGGTCCAGGACCCTCATAAAGGCCCGGCGCCTCGTGGAGGGGGGCTGGGGCCGCATGAGTTCCATCCAGCTGAGGGTACTGGAACGCGTACGCCCAGCGCTCCACGCCCAGATCCTTGAGAGGCAGACCCGTCTGGAGTTGAGCGGAAAGTGGCCAAGCATTGCTGTGTGAGACAGGGCATGTTGCAGTGTGCTGGTTGTCTGATATTTGCCTGGCACGCTGTGTGACATAGGCCATGTACGTATGTGTGTGTGCAGGGACATCATGGTCATGCATGTGAGACCAGTAATGTGTGAGCCACATGGTTGGTGCATGTGTTTAAATGCAACATGGGGAGCTCTATGCGGAATGGACACATGAGAGCATGTCAGTCTCTGTTCCTGGACACGGGTGGGGGTGAGCGATGGGTGCTGATACCATGTACATGTATGGTGTCCATGTCTGTGTGTCTGACCTGCGTGTCTGTGACTTGTGAATGCCATGGATGCATGACACATGTCTGTGACAATGTTCAGATTCACTGATGCAGCCTAGTCATCCTTTAACCACTGTGTCTGGGGTGTACGAGGCCAGATGGATGAAACTACGGTGAAGTGTGTGCATGTGATAGGCATGACCCATGATGCATGTGAGTTTCAAACCAACATTGTATGTTCCAAGAGTCCCTTGGACATGTATGCTAATGTCCATAGCATGCGCCATGCCTGTTACTGCATGTGGTTTGCCTGCACTGACCCATGTGTTGCGGATGGACATGATGGAAGTGTTGTTTGACAGTGCCACTCATCTGCTATTGCTTCCTGTCTAGGGGACCATTGTACAGTACCCTGATGCTAGTGAAGAAGAGGGCGGATGCTTGTGTTCTATGTCTCCCTCTACACAGCGGCAAGTGAAGAAGAGGGCGGAGACGGCGCTGTGGAGCAAAGTGGTGGGGATGCCCCCACGGCTGCAGCGGAAGGGGTGGGTGAGCCCCCACAGGGGCTTGCAACGGCGGAAGACGGTGTGGAGCCATCCAGGTTGGTGGTTTCCACAGAGGAGGAGGAGGCCCCTACTGAGGTGCACATGGGGCCTGGTGGGGGTGGTACCACTGGTGCAAGTGGTGCAGTCCAGGGGCAGGAGGCAGCACAGATCGCTGTGGAGGGGCCTAAGCATGTCACTGTCCCTGACACTGTGACTGCACCACCATGCACCAGCAGGGATGCCCCATCCCAGGCACGTCCGCAGGTAGGGGGGATGTCCATGTCATCTAACACTCCTCTACCTGCGGACGAGGGGACCCCTGGCTGTATGGAGAAGGTCCTGATTGGTGTCGCGTTGCGCACGTGTATCATTCGTGATGACGTGCGTGCTTTCCGGGGGGAGCTGAGATGTAACGCTCACCTGATTCCCGCAGAGGCGCCGGTCTTGACTGGGTGAATGCCGTATCTTCAAAGGTGATGTGTAACACACGGTTGGCTCTTTGGGCTGGACCTCTGTCCACTGTATGTCTGACTCGAAGAGTAAGATGTCTGCAGATAGAAAATATGGGATTAATGAACTGGGGTTATTGGGTGCCTCTCTCCTCTTCCCTTTCTCTTCTCCTGTAGAACCCCAAAGGTTAACACCCTCACCTTAGGTAAGTGAACGCCGAGCTCTCCATCTGCCTCGGGGCAGGGTGCCGTAACCAGTTTCTTCACTGGATAAGGGTGCAGGCCTCTTGACCTCAGAGGACTGCTGTCCGTCGTTAACTGCACGAACGGTAAGTTCTGGGCACTTCAAATGTCTTAAAAGTCTTTTGTAATGATATCTCTTGTTTTGCAGGGTTCCGGCGATGGCGGATGGCGGGCTGATGAGAGTTGAGGATCGAACCCGTGTGAGGAATAGAAGCGCCTGGAAGGACGTAAGTAAGCGCTTGTAGCCTGCTTCACGAAGCGCACTAACTGTCCCTTTTATCTTGCAGGTACAAGTTCGGAGCTTTAGAGAAGCTGAAGGGTGCTGGAATACCCACTGGATTCGGCGTGGGAAGGAGTAATGGCACGTGAGTAATAAAGTTGCCCAATGTCTTTTAACGCACCTTCTTTTGTCTTTCAGATGCGGGATGCAGCGCCGAAGGCCTCCGGAGCGTGCGAAGAGCTGGTAAGCTTTTGTCTTTCAGATGCCGGAATGCAGTGCGAAGACCTCCGGAGCATGCGAAGAGTAGGTAAGCCTTTGTCTTTCAGATGCCGGAATGCAGCGCGAGGCGTTGGTGACAGATGATGGACCAGGTAAGAGATGCGCTGCCACTGAAGACCGTAGTGCTAACCTGTTCTTTCTTTGTCTTTACAGGTGCTGCTGAAGACTGGATTCCAGGATGGTAAGCCTTTGTTCCCTTAGGCCCAGGATCAGAAGCAGAAGACACGATGAGCGTTCTGCTGCAGAGAATGCAGAATAACGCAAAGCAAGATTCATCCATCGGGTGTGGTTTAAATAGCCTCCTGTAGTGCTTAGGTGTCTCCTTCCACAGCCACGCCTAGGTAAGAAAAGAGTTCCTGCTTTCCAGAAGAGTTCCAGTGTTCTGAACCTAGGGAGTGGCTCCTGCCCCACCCAACAGGAAAAGTAGTCCCAAACAGAAGAGGATCAGGGGTTCAACTGGCAGGTAAGTAAGCAGCATGGTCTGCTGCAGGTAAGTCCACCTAAGCATTATGAGCCCGGCTCTTCCAGCTATGGGACTGGGCATCTTTATGAGCCTGGTGCCAATGGCGCCAGGACAGGGTCCAAAAGGTCCCAATTGGGACTGGCTGGCACTCGGAACCGGGGTTATGGGTCTGCTTCCAAGGGAGTCGGGCAAGTCCTGATCTTTTGGAAGCAGAGATCATGACAGAAGAGCAGCGTGCCAACGTGGCCTAGTTGGGAGCGACCATGGTCTGGGGTTCCGTACATGTGTCGGCCACTCTGGCGACCCTCTCCTCCCAGTCGTTCTCCATGCCGTCTTCCGGCCCAGATGCCACCAGGGCCCCCTGTGGACCTGCCCCGACCAACGCAGCCAGCTCGGTGGGGCTCCCATCCCTGCCACAGTCGGGAGTCGGAGGTCCAGCAGGGGTGGACACACCAGCAACTGGACCCCAGCAGATGGAGGATGTGCCGGCATCATCGGGCAGAGCACGTGCACGACGGCGTCGGTGGATTCCATCAGCCTGGATGCCGTCGTGCTGGCAGAGGCAGTTGCGTCGGAGGCAGCGGCAGGCTCGACGTGGGAGGCATCATGGCTCGGGGCCATCTACATCAGAGGGGCAGGCATCGGCCGGAGGGCAGGAGAACCCTGAAATGGGAGTGTCTTCCGTGTGGCAGCAGTTGGGCCAGCAGATAGGTGCGGAGCGGCGGCGGGCGGAGGAGGAACGGCTCACAATGGTCAGGGCGGAGAACTCCATGTGCAGGGCGCTGAGGCGGGCTGAGTGCCTCAAGGGCATTCGCAGGGAGTTGGAGATGGACACTGCATTATCCCTGCGAGACCTTGGGGCCAGTGAACATGTCTGCCTCCAAGCCATTGAACAGGAGTTCGATGATGCCCTGGCCCATGACATCAACCAGTGAGCTGTTGGACTTGCCCGCCGCCATTGTATATAGTTCATTAGTGTTAAGTTTCCTTTCCTTTTTTCTTTCCTTTGGGGCGCATGGACTATGCCCCACATTTTTGTATATAGTTGTTTATTCTGTAGGCTTTTTTGTAGGTTTCCTTTGGACAGTTGGGCTCATGGACCCAGGATTTCATCCTTGTAAATAGTTGGAGTGTGCATTTATCGGCTTTTTCTTTTTTGATTTTTCCATGGAGCAATGGATTTTACTTTTTCATTTCTGTTTGGATTTGCTTTGTTGGAAGGAGACTTTGGAGACATTTTTGATTTCATATATTTTGGATTCCGATTTCCTTTTTTTATCATTATGTGACATTCTGCATTGTTTTCCTAATGTCCATTGTTTGGTATTTGATTTTCTTTCACCACATTTTTTGTTCAATACATTTGTTCCCGTACTTCAATGTGTGGTATTCTCTCATTGGTTTCATGCATGTCACGATGTGGGTGTTCACATTCACTGGCACCCATTGTGTGTGTGTGACGGACATGTGCTGATGTACATACATGCCATTTGGGTTGTTTCACGTAATGGGCATTTCAATGTGAGGTGTATGTTATGCTTGGTTGGTTATTTGGGCAGGGGTGGCGTGCCGTGGGATTTTGGTGGACATGAGGGCCATGATTTTGGGTCATGTTGACATGTTGGGGGGGACATGAGTGGGACATGAGTGGGGGCATGCTGGCAGGTGCCCCTGACTGCTGGGGGGTGGGGGTGCTGGGGGACATGAGTGGGGGCCTGCTGGCAGGTGCCTCTGACTGCTGTGGGGTGGGGGTGCTGGGGGACATGAGTGGGACATGAGTGGGGGCCTGCTGGCAGGTGCCCCTGACTGCTGGGGGGTGGGGGTGCTGGGGGACATGAGTGGGGGCCTGCTGGCAGGTGACCAAGCTGCTGGGGGGTGGGGGTGCCGGGGGACATGAGTGGGACATGAGTGGGGGCCTGCTGGCAGGTGCCCCTGACTGCTGGGGGGTGGGGGGCTGGGGGACATGAGTGGGGGCCTACTGGCAGGTGCGACTGCTGGGGGGTGGGGGTGCTGGGGACATGAGTGGGGGCCTGCTGGCAGGTGTCCCTGACTGCTGGGGGGTGGGGGTGCTGGGGGACATGAGTGGGACATGAGTGGGGGCCTGCTGGCAGGTGCCCCTAACTGCTGGGGGGTGGGGGTGCAGGGGGACATGTGTGGGACATGAGTGGGGGCCTGCTGGCAGGTGCCCCTGACTGCTGGGGGGTGGGGGTGCAGGGGGACATGTGTGGGACATGAGTGGGGGCCTGCTGGCAGGTGCCCCTGACTGCTGGGGGATGGGGGAGCAGGGGGACATGTGTGGGACATGAGTGGGGGCCTGCTGGCAGGTGCCCCTCACTTCTGGGGGATGGGTGTGCTGGGAGACATGAGTTGGTTATCATATTGCAACGTGACATGTGGCTTGGCTGGGGGGCATGCCCATGGTGGATGGGCTGCCTGCGGACATGACCAGGGGTGCAGGATAGTCCCCTGTGGTGTGGGCTGCCTGCAGGGGATGTGGAGGGGGTTGTGGGGACACCTGGGAGGACCTACACTGCCAATTCACGTGTAATACTTCCCGCGCACCCCTGAAATACACGTACCCAGCCCATTCGCGTGTGAAACTTCCTGCGCACCCTGAAATACACGTACCCAGCCCATTCGCGTGTGAAACTTCCCGCGCACCCCTGAAATACACGTACCTAGCACATTCGCGTGTGATACTTCCCGCGCACCCCTGAAATACACGTACCCAGCCCATTCGCGTGTGAAACTTCCCGCGCACCCCTGAAATACACATACCCCACTCGCACAAGGCCTATCGCGTGTGAAACTTCGCGCGAACCCCTGAAATACACGTACCCAGGGCATTTGCGTGTGAAACTTCCCGCGCACCCCGGAAATACACGTACCCAGCCCATTCGCGTGTGGAACTTCACGCGCACCCCTCAAATACATGTACCCAGGCCAATCGCATGTAAAAATTTCCGGGCACCCCTGAAATACACGTACCCAGCCCATTCGCGTGTGAAACTTCACGCGCACCCCTGAAATACACATACCCCACTCGCACAAGGCCTATCGTGTGTGAAACTTCACGCGAACCCCTTAAATACACGTACCCAGGCCAATCGCATGTGCACACACCCGTTATACACATACCCCGCTTGCAGTTTGCTGTTTGCCAGCCCTGTAAACTGGTCCAGGGTTAGCGCAGCCCTTTGCGCTGGATTGGGTATTTTGATGGCTTTTCCTTGCGCGAGTGCGTTCTTGAGGGCGTAACTGGCGCTGCTGCAGGGTCGCTGCGCCACTCTGCACCACGGCTGGTTTTGGAATGTGAAAATCCATGAATACGCTGTGCGTGGAAATCGATTTTAGCACACGCGGCTGGCGCAGACATTCGCACAAGCACACTGTGCGCCAGCCGCGTGCACCACTTTTGTGCAAATTTCTATGAATTACCCCCTTAGTTTGTTGAGGTGTGGGGAGGCGCCTAGGATGAGAATTTCGGTCTTCTCATCATTCAAGCAAAGGCTGTGGGTGGTCATCCATGCTTCAATGACATGGTAGATTTTGTTGAGTAGGGTGTTGTCCGTGTCGTAGTCAACTGATAGTGGAATCAGTATCTGGGTGTCATCTGCATAGTTGGTGTAGATGACACCCAGGCGTTCCAGTATGTCGAACAGGGGTTTAGTGAAGACATTGTATAGAGTAGGGGAGACACAAGAGCCTTGTGGCACTCCACAGGTGATAGGGATGGGGACAGCTGAGTCCGTAGTGGAGAAAACCCTCATTGTCCTATTGTTAAGGAAAGACTTGATCCAATTGGAAAACAAAATTGAGGTGTGCCGGTGTGGTGAGGCGCTGGGTTAGAACTGAATTTGAAAAGACAAACTAAATAAGATTGGATTGCTGCACGAAAGAGGGACCAGCAGTCACCTCAAAAACTGCTAATAGATACAAACACTTGAAAAATGTCACCTCTAAATGATTGCGCAGCCCTAAGCGAATGGTAAATATCCTATTCAAATTGAATGTGTAACTGGACAACAAATACAGTGAAACAAAGAGTCCAAAGCCATAGATTCTTCAGTCAAAAAAACCGCTGTTGAAACAGATTTTATGAGTTGATGCAAAAACAAGACTGCCGACACGTGTTTCGACACAAAACAACGGGTCCTTTTCAAGGCAAGACTGTGGTGTTGGTATGATTCATATACATTCCAAAACAGCAAAATATTATATAATCATGCCATAAGGATAAGAACATTTGAAATATAAACAAAATTAACCAGCAGAGGAAGAAGAGGGGGCCAGAGTTAAAGAAGAGAAATGCAACCAAGAAAGAAAAAAAGAAAAAAGCCCATATGGACATTTCATCATGTCAAAGAGCAAAGCAACCATTTCAATGTGAAACATATTCCAAGTAAATAAGGAGTAAATAAAAAACATTTGATTTGTTACCATATGTTGTCGAGCCAAAAATCGCAGTCGAAGTGTCCATATGTGAATGTCCATATAATGAAAACAAAATAATATATAAAAAAGAGAGAAAACACCATAATCCTGAATCCTAAGTGAATGAACAACTGATACATTTTAACAATTTATTAATCCCATGTACACGCATAGTGCAAAGGTAACAGACTATTGTGCCAAGGTAGTCTCGGTGCGATTGATGTTCAGTCTTTTAGTGGCAATTTTGGCAATTTTGTTGGCTATGGCACTTTGGATGCTAGTGCACCAGTCTTTGTTTTTTGGGTGAGAGTCATCAGGGGCTATAGGAGATTCCAGCTCTCTGAGAATTCCGAATAGTTCCTTAATGCTGGAGCTCATGTTTAATATTCTGTCGTTATAGGTTTCGTGTTTAGTTTTAATGATCTCTGCTTTGTAGCAAGAGGACATTTCGGTGACTTTATCTTTGTTCTCTTTGGTGGGTAGATTTTTCCAGGTGGTTTTGCATTTTCTTTTTTAAGATCTAAGAGTTTTTAAATGTGGGGTAAACCATTTGTTGAGATGTGCTTTGGGTTTACTTTTGCAGAGTTTCAGGGGGGCAATGGAGTCTAGGGCATTAGTCAAGGTGTTGTTGAATAAGTTGATTAGTTCTTCTGAGTCTTAGTGGAAGAGTTCAGAATAGGGATCAGGATGGGAGTTCGTTTCTCAGCTATGATGTTGCGCTTGTTCCTGGTAAGTAAGGGTGGTGCTATACTCCTAGATTTGGTGGCTGGTCGGGTGGCATTAACAGTGAAGGTTATCAAAGAATGGTCAGTCCAGGACACGGGTTCGATGGCAGATATAGAGGTGGCACAGTTATGGTCGGCCAGCCAGTCTAGCATTTGTCCTTTCACATGTGTAGGTTGGTTAATTCTTTGTGTGAAGTTAAGTTCGCTCAAGGCGACTTCCAAGAATTTAGCAGCCGGGTCATTCGGGCCCGCTAGGCCTAGTTAAAGTCGCCTTAGACTATAATTTGGGATGAAGGTTTAGTGTTATCAGAGAGCAGTGCGATGATATCCTCCTCAAAGTCTACGGTTGGTCCAGTAGGTCTGTAAAGAAGGTGGAGAGCAATGGTACTGGAATGGGAGGTAGGTAATTTGGCAGTAAGAAGTTCGCAGGACTTGAGTGTGGGGGACGAGGAGAGTGTGAGTGCCAGGTTAGCCCGAGCTATGAAGGCAACTGCACCTCCTTTAGAGGTTTGCCTATCTGCTCACATA
The DNA here is from genome assembly GCF_040938575.1 of Ambystoma mexicanum. Lineage (NCBI taxonomy): Eukaryota > Metazoa > Chordata > Amphibia > Caudata > Ambystomatidae > Ambystoma > Ambystoma mexicanum. The sequence goes on from NC_090932.1 coordinate 664,610,151, forward strand.
ATGGTGTAGGAGTCAGCTAGGGCTAACATTAATGAGGGTCCTGCAGCAGCATGAAGCTAGGTTTCGGATATTGCAAGGAAGTCGAGTTCATTGTCTGTGATTAGGTCTGCTATGTCTCTTGCATGAGCAACAACGGATCTCGCGTTAATTAAGGTTCCTTTAATAGTGGGGGATAGGGTGTCAGGGGGCTTGGTTTTTGATGACATGTGAAGTCTTTCCCACTTTTGCTTGTGTTTTATTAGTGGTACGCTAGTGGTAGTAGGATGTGGTAGGCATGGTACAGAGGATTGATTGGGGTGTGGCAATGGGGCTGTTTCAAGGTAGATGTTGACTGGGTGTAAATCTAAACAGAGTCTAGACCCGAGTCTAATATTTCTGTGGGCACCACGGCATGGTTGTACAGGTAGTAATGCAATTTCTCGGACACGGCACACTTCAGGGCCAAAAACGCTAGTTTATGGGTAGGATAGTTCAATTCGGAGGGGCACAGCCGGTGGCTTGCGAACACCACGGGTCTGACAACTCCCTGCTGCTCTTGATAGAGTACGGCACCCATCCCATCGGAACTGGTATCCACATGTAAAATATAGGGTAGGTGCAGTTCAGCGTAGGCCAGTACTGATGCCTCAGTAAGGGTCTTTTTTAACTGGGCGAAGGCCTGTTCACACTTCTCATTCCAGCGCAGGCCGAAAACCTCTTTAGGATGATACAGGGCAGCGGACTGATTTCCCCGGAGAGCCATCTTCTTCTGTGGAGCTGGATAACCTTTGTTCAATTCCATGAGCAGTGGGGCCATTTTGGCAAAGCCAGGCACAAACTTCCTGCAATAATTGCAGAACCCCAGGAAGCTTCTCATCTCTCGCTGGTTCTGCGGGAGAGGCCAAGTCTCGAGGGCTTCCATCTTGGTGGGATGGGCATTTTTCTTGGGATACCTTCACTCATAGTTGTTGAAGATGTTACAAAGCTCTCAGCAACCTTTGCTGATGTTCTTCTAATGTCCACCCAAACACGATCACATCGTCTAGGTACACCAGCACTTCAAGCAAGTTCATGTCGCCCACTGTTCATTCTATCAAGAGTTGAAATATGGCAGGCGCTCCCGATATCCCCCGTGGCATTCGGGTAAACTGGTAAAATCCTAGCGGGCAGATGAAGGCCGTCTTCTCTATATTCTCCATTAACATGGGGATCTGGTAATACCCACTCCTGACCAGGCAGTCCAGAGCCTCATCCACTAGGGGGGTAGCATATTGGTCTGGCAGAGTTCTGCTGTTTAGCCGCTGGTAGATTCTTAATTCGCGCCACCACTATTGGGGAGGCATAGGGGCTTCTTGACTCCTGGCATGCAGCAATTCTTCGAGATGACGCCGGACGTCCTCTACATCTGGAGGTGCCAACCTTCTCAACCTTTCCCCAAATGGGGTGGTATCGCTCAGACGGATGTGGTGTTGCACTCACTTGGCTCACCCAAATCCCAGTCACTGGTTGAAAACACACCCACCCTCATGGCCAGTTGGTCTCGTAGGTGATTGTTTTCACATTTTGACAATGGGGAGTCCCCAAAGTTTATCTTTCCCACATCCAAGGTAGGATCGGAGCTCCTGGTTCCAGCCGTCTGGGCCACCGAATCAGCAATGTGCAACTCTGAAATTGTGCTACCTCCGGGCAGATGCACTCGTATGTGGGTCACTTCTGAACCAGTATCATTTATCAACGTGCGTTGAACCATCAGGTCTCCAGGCAGTTCTTCACCTTCTGGAGCCTCAATTGCCAATTTCTGGGTGCGGTTTTGACCTTGGAGTTGTACACGGCCAGGCACCATGATGGTCTAACAAGGGGGTATGTCAAGTTGACCAGTTAGTGGTGTTCACTTCTCCCATGGGACCATCGGGCTGCACCACCTTCTCCATGCTTTTCCTAAGGTAGACTTGTTGGCAAGCAGGGTGCATTGATAGAAAATGTGCAAACTGCAGACCGGCCATCTCCATACACATCCTGGCTAAGGTACTAAAAAGGGTGGAGTTGGTGCCCATGACCAGGGGTATCTCTGGATACTGGTTCTTGGTGGTGCATACTAATGCCAGTGCGGTCAAAGTGGTGCTTACTCCAGCCACCTCTTCATCTAGACGGATCTTCATGCAAATGTGCCCCAGATAACGGCAAGCAGCATCCCTGACTCCCATCAGATTTAACCCCTCCAGCGATTCTAAGGGCAGATGTGACATATGTTTGCGATAATAGGGCTCACAGACAATTGTGACCTGGGAGCCACTGTCCAGTAGTGCTGTAGTCCTTCGCCCTTCCAGCTCAACTCGGATTGTCATGGGTGGTCCAATCAAGCACTCAGGAATGCCTCTGGAAGAATTTGACTGAGTTCGTAGTCTGTTGTATGACGCTGGTGATATTTTCCGGGTGTTAGAGAGCTCATGGACTAAACGGAGATGGTCAGCTGTGGGACCCTCCTGAGCCTTAACTGCGTTCTTGGTAGTCAGCATGTCGAAATTTCATGCCCATACAGATATACAGGAGTTATTGCCAGCGGAGCTTACTCATGTACTCAAGGTTCTAGCTGCTCCTCCGCTACAACCTCCTGTGCATTTCCTGAGAACACCCGGGCTGAAGTTGGTTTCAGGGCAGTAAATCGAGCAGCTACTTGAGCATAGTCTTGGTCTTAGTCGCACAGACAAGTTGAGTGGCGGTCATCCCCACATCAATGGCAAAATCTCCAAGGTGGTAAAGAGGCAGAAGAAGAGGTAACATATGCTCAAGGCTCTTGAGCTCGTCGTCTAAATACTTGATGTTCTCTGTAACGTGATGACCAGAAAAAGTCTCTGCCCCACTGTGGAGTTACAATTCAGATTTTCCCTGGGTAGTAATTGGGCTTGTAATTTCCTCACCAGTCTGCTGAGAGAAAGCATCATTGAGAGCTGGGATCTTGCTTTGGACAGGATGACTCTGGGCATTGACATCGCTGGTTTCTTTTTCCAAAGATCTTATTGACCTTAGTAGCTCTTCATACGGAGGAGGTGAGTCCAGCTTTTCATGCAGTCTCAGTTGGAGGATGGGCATGGCAGCGTCTTAGGCCCCTCAAGGGATCTGCTTCAAGCAAACACCGGTTCAGTTGGAAACTCTGTACTCCTCCCCTATGGAGTGCCAAGCACAAAATATGTTCAGTCCTCACTAGGAATTCAGATAAATTCTCTCCTGGCTTCAGTGAGGTGGCATGGAACCTCACCATCAAATCTTCCCCGGGCTCAGTAGTGCTGAACGCTCCTTCTAGTGCATCCATCACTTGCAGGGAAGTTGGATCCGGACTCAGGGTGCGCAGGGTCTGTACCATCTGTAGTTTGCAGGTTCTCGCAATGCCTCTATCACATACCTCCTTTTTTCTTGATCTGACATTTTCCAATCCTGAAGCATTTGCTGAGCAAAGTTGGCCCACATTTCATATACTTCATCTCCTTTGGGCACCGGTTTTTCGCAGCAGCGATGACAATGACATCCTTGGTGGGGTTTGTAGCTTCTGGGCATGGGGTATTCCGGGCCAAGAGTCTAACTGTCACACAGGGCAGGTAAACACGGGCTCCCCGCCTTGAATTTCGGTGGGCAGGGTTTTACCTGTAAGAGAAACTCCACCATAACATAGCATATAACATTTGATATTATGCCCTGGTATGCGGCCCACACTTTTGACTTTACCAGTGACTTATTCTAAAGGGCCAGTCCTGGCCAATATTTCATCTGTGGTAATGTGTAAGGGAACCTCACCTATGATGAAACAGGCCACGGGGCTAATTCTCTCAGCTCGAATCCATTGTAACACATTTTCCTGTGCCATCTTAACTATGTGTAAATATTAACTAAAAGTAATTTTATTTGGTGTCTGTTTATGTTCTTTTTTTTCAACGCGCAGTTGGGCGATTCTCTCCCCCTATGGGATCTCAGCAGTGCCTCCAAAAAAGTGCAAGGTGTTTCTCCCCTTAAGTTTATTCTTCTCTGTAAGAATGAGTGAGTAGCTACCTGTAGGAGGACCTGAGTCTAGGAGTATAACACCTTACTGCACACATGTGCAAGGAAAATGGATAACCCAACGGGGGCGGGGAGGAGTGGTTGAAATGTGAGAGAGACCTAGTGAGGGCTCTCAGTGGGTTTGGCCTCTAGGACGGCCAGCAGCTCCTGTACCTTTGGTCAAATAAACAGACACAGTCTCATTCTTTTTTCAGCGTGATCTGCTTTTGTTTATGTAATGAAATATGTTAAACCATTAATACCTACACTGGATCAATATTACACCACTGGGCTACTAACAGAGATGCTCCCTGCTCGTGCAAGAAGTAAACCATTCTTTTCAGTTGTAATTTACTCCCTTCACATAGCATTGGATACACTTTGGTTAAATAAATAATAACATGGCTCCATGAGGAATCACCTGAGATCTAGAGCTTTATCATTTGATAAATAAATAATCATTCCCATCTGGGGGAATTCCTGAGAATAAACGCTTTACGCTTTGCTGAATAAATAACCATTTCTGTCACAGGGGATTCCTGAGAATAAGCGCTCTCACATTTGATAAACAGGGAGTTCCTGAGAGTAAACACTTTCCCATTTGATACATAAATAATAACTCCTGTCACAGGGGTTTCCTGAGAATAAATGCTTTCGCATTTGATAAATAAAAAAACATTTCCGTCACAGGGAGTTCCTGTCAACCCACGTTTTCACATTTGATAAATAACTAATAACTAATAATTTCTGTCGCAGGGATTTCTTGTCAACCAACGTTTTCACATTTGATAAATAACTAATCATCTCCGTAGGGCCAACATCCCTTCAGTACTGTTAACTGCTCCCCGCCGTTCTAGTACCTTAGTGCCCCAAACGCCCCACTCACACAGTGACACCACCGGGCCTGAATCCTCCTCTAACCTGACAGAAACCTTACTCCCTCACAGAACAGGCAAGGTGCCAATCTCCGGCGGGATAAATAACTGCCCCCTGAGTAGTGGCAACTGAAAGAGGCGGGACGATACTAGGCCCCGGGCGATGGGCGGGATACTGGCCCCTCTACAGTGAACCAACCCCTATGGGGCACCAATGGCCTTTACGCACGGAGTCCCTGAGAGCGTTCAAACCCACCTCAGCACCACATGAATTACGTCAGCACCCCCACAACTACTGGGCTACTGTAAGGAAACACGACCCCACAGAGTCACAAACCAGGAGTGGCAAAAATTACCTCAAGTACTCTTATCCAAAACTGCCTGCCTGTTAACCTGGGTTGGCACACACAGGACACAGTGTCCTGGTTTCACTTCTTCCTGCTCCTTCCTGACTGAACTATGCAGCGCTGCACCTGACCCCGCTCTCCCTCTCTCTTCTAAGCAGTGTTGGGACGGAGGCAGCAACCGACATGAGCTCCTTAGCTCTCACTCGAATTCACTCACTCGACCCGGGGTGGGGCAGAGAGAACTGCCAGCCCCCGATAGGCGGACATCCCATGGGTTGGGGCGGGTGTCCCTGACTCGCCAGAGGACCTCTGTGCCCTCCATGAAGGTCTGGAACTTTGCTTCCTATCGTCTCTGCTGGTGCTCTCCCGAGGTGAACCCCCTCTGGCTGTAATGCTCCACCAGGAGTCACCATTAGCGCTCGCCAGCAGGGGGGCTTGTGCAACTCCTGAGGTGAAATCACCCCACAGAGGGCCCCGCTACTCATGCTGGTGGACCCTGCCATCTATGGGTCTGACAACTTTGCGCGTATCCAAAACACACGCCATCAGGAGGGACGGACAACAAGGAAGGACTATAATCAAACACGCCGGCCAACGGAATGGGAAACACAGCCCATGCACACTGAACCCCACAGAAAATGTGGGTTTACACTTATATCTGCCAGTTTGATGAGCAAGTGTGTTGTGCAGCTGGTAGTTTTGGCTGATGCTACTGGCCCGCTCACTGTGCTCAAATTCACCATTTACCACAAACAAGACCAATAGAATTGCCTTTAAGTACCCTGCAAACAGTTTGTTGCTAAACCTAAAAGCTATTCATCACTGTAAGCCTAGGCATCCCTAGGGGGTAGCAAAGAGGGCAATTGCCTCCCCCAATTGCCTCCCTAACCTGTGCTCTGCGCCCACCACCTCCCCTCTGGCAAATAACACTTTCAGGAGTCTTAAATGACCTCCATCGTGTTTTCAGTCCCTGTGTTTGCTGAGCCTGTTATTTCTTCTGGCCTGAATCAGGCACCATAGGAATAGATGTGCCATGAATATCATTGTGATGGGGGCCACCTATGGTAAAAGTGCGCTTTCCACATGCCGGGCACACTATTGCTTTCCAACGTGAAATATGCTTCTTAAACGTAAATCTTACAGTGTTCTTTAAACTGTGCTTTTTGTAAACTGTGTAGATTGTTTGTGGGTCTACAACCCCAAAAATACCCTGTGGTTTGTGTACCCCAACTTTTGAGTTTCATCAAAGAATGATGCATTCCTCTAAAGATTCCTTTATGATGATAGCAGTCATTAGGAAACCGGGCAGTGTGCTCAAGGGGGCCAACTTTTGATTTTCACTACTGGGGCAGAAATTCCCCCAGTCCCGCCCCGAAATATGAGCAAACATCCAGCCCAACCCAACCTCTGGTCGCACAATGCATTTTACAGTCCCTATTTTCTATAAGGAATTGAAAGCCACAAGATGTACAGCCAGCTTTAAACATATCTCTCAGGCAGCCTCCTGAGCTACCATGGGACCTTTCTACTTTAGGACGTGTCACTCCTCCTTCAAAGAATTCAACATTAGATATATATCCCTAATTGTGCTCAGAATCACTGCAACACCAACAGTGCCTTTCATGTACATGACTTCAAAGCCAATAGTGTTTCATCGCCAACCACCCTGGCACTGTGCACAGTCTCATTTGGGATGTACAGGCAGAAACTGAAAACTTTAAACATCTCTACAGGGGCAGAACGAGGTTCCAGCCCCCACTGCTAAGTACTAAGGGTACAGTTGCTCCCGTTGCCCCTGTATTCGGCTCCTCATCTGTTAAACAGTCTTTTACTACCTATCAAAATGAAACTGAGCTATGAATGATACCACTTCTGTTCAACTGGCGGTTTTTGACAGTATGCTATTTAAAGGTGAGGTGGGAGTCATATCTATTCTGCTAAACATCATCTACACCTATATATTATTTGAAGCTGAGCTGGGATCGATGTTTGTTTTAGTTAAAAGCAACCTGTGATTTGCTGAGTGCATACTATTATATGGTTGAACTATGAGTGATGTAGTTTCATTAAAAGTATGTCTTCTCTTGTTTGTATGGACATAACATCAAGCTGCATGCCTTCATCAAACAACAACTAAGAGCAGGTGATTATCAAATGTATAAACTAGCGGGACGATTAAAGACATCTCCAATTAGCGCGTGTCAGGTGTGAGATGCTAAACTAGTTCTATTCATCTCATTGCATTCCGGCACTTATAAACCTGGCTTTGCAGACTGAAACTCAAACTACATTTGGTGGTCAAGGATACGGATGAAAGTGTGGTGAAAACAAAGACTTGAAGATCAGAGTCTTTACGGCACAACTCAAGATTTCTTTCTGCATATTGTACACAGTGTAATACATAAAGCAGCAGTGGGTTAGTCCTATGCCCCATACATATTCCTCCAGACTGTTAGGATATTTCCTGGACTAAAAAGCTAAAGAAAACGGTGAAGGGTCCGCTGTGAGCTAGTCAGGCCCAACGTTTGAAAGGTGATCCTTTATGGTTTTTTTGGGAGTCAGTATGGGGATTGCAGTGCATGGGGTAGTGAGGTTCGGTTTTTTTTAAGCAGCAAGGAGCTCAAGACCCACCGCTACAAGGAATGGCTCCCTCTGACAATTAGGTCCTCACACCCTCCACTCCCGGCCTCACCTGAGAGTGGGAGATCTGCTCCCACATTTCCTCTCCTGATTTCTTTTGGAGCTTGTGCTGACAGGTTGCCCGCCCTCTCACTGCCCCGTTGTTACCTCTCCGCTCCCTTGTATTATTCCCTTGTGATCTGCCTCCCTTGCCATGTACTTGCCCAATCACTAGGAAAGCACTCTATTGCTTCTGAAGCTAGGTCCATGCTCACTAAATACAATAATAATAATAATAATAATAATAATAATAATAATAATAATAATAATAATAATTAAAAACCAAGGATATCTGGCTGCATGATTTCAGACAATCTAAGCATCCGCCTATGACATATAAGGTCATGTACAATTACCTAAGTCCACACATTGGAAGTCTGGCAGAGTCGACTTAGCACTTTCTCCTTCAGAAGTTGATAAATTGAGTATTTTTTAAAAGAAAACCTATTATTGATTTGGTTAAATATAAACAAATAGTATCTATCTTTCAATTTTTACAATGATAAACTATAAAAGCAAATGTGACTTCAGAAAGATAATAAAAGAAAGCATTCCACTTGATTCAGATTTGCATCGAAGACATTGCATACGTATCAACTCGACATGTCAGTTATATCCCTCAGCGGATTCATAAAGTTATATTTGCAAAAATAAAAACCATGCCCATACCAATTCTACATTTTGTCCAAGTCAGTTGGGCATAATTCAAATAAGATTTAAAAAATAAGAAATCTGACAATTGTGATTCTTAGTGTGTGATGGTTAGCTTGAAATATCTCTTTACACAGTACATCAGTAGTTGCAATTCTTAATTCTTTGAAGTGCGATTTAAAACAGAGGGCTCGTTTGGGTGCTTGCTTGGGACACAGTATTAGCAAATGTTTGACATTGAGTACTTTCAAAATCCACCTTCCCTTCCCTTTCCTATCAACCAACCTGTTGGAACCCAATACCCAGGTGAATACGCACAGATGACAATCACCCAGTCTCCGGAGAATTTCTCAAAACCCAACTGTTCACAAGATCTCAACATACAAACTAGAATGACACCCTACATAGGCCGGACGTGGCAGAATTCCCAACCTCTATTCATGCCAGGTTGGGGCTGTATGATTCATCAGAACTATGCAGATGAACCAGAGTGGTCATGCAATTCCCAAGGGATGGACCACTTAGATTTAACAACATAAAAGCTATTACAAATATGGACCCAAAGCCTGATCAGAACCCCAACCTCGCAAACGGGGCACAATTGAGGCTGCTCCCATTTGAATCAGCCTCACTGGCCTGTGCAATATGCCTGTGCACAACACTTAACTCAACAGCACCTTGGCGATCAGAACCTCAGTCAATCTGCCCAACCCTTTTGCCCGTCATACATAAGACTCTGACACTTTCCCACAGTCATAAAATGGAACCACGAACAGTAGCAACACCTCAACCAGATGGATAACCACACAGCCTTGATTTGTACTGATTCGGAATAACCCTAAAGTTCTATCAACAAAACATCCCCCCTCCTCAACCTTTCAATTTACCTACACCTTTGAACTACACACAAGGAATATAAGACACACAGAAGATGTATGTCAGTTAGCGCCACTCCAACCACATGAACCTTGGGGTACACCGCAGAGTTCACCACACAGCTTTCTACATGTTCAGCTTCATTGCATACTGTGCTCTGTCGGGAGCTCTTCCAGTGCACAGGTCCTGACATCCAATAAACCAAGAGCTTTTCCTTCTAGATAAAATACATACCCAAGTTTCAATGTCCCAAACCACACACACTCACACAAGCACTCAGGAGTCTGGTACTTCTGGCCCACACCCATCAGCACCACATGTGTAGTACCTGCCTCTCCCCTTTAACCACTAAAACCACATTTCAGAAGACCATCACAAATTTCAGAGATGCAGAGAAGACAAGACCAGTTTACATTATATTAAATTACCATTCATTTCGGTAATAGCACTTATTCCAGCACTTAAATGTGTCTGCCATGAACACTAGATAAAAATGTTATATTATTATTGTTAAACATGAAATAATGGAACAGGATTTTATGGAACAATGGTGTGGATTATTTGTTTAAAACACTGAGTCTGCATTTTAAGGAAGACAGTTGAACTGTCATGTTGGAGTTGTAATGTGTACTTTTGGCGGGGGTGCCATTCAGGGTGCTGCAGGTTGGACCTTGAAGGCACTTCATCAAGGGAAAGAGTGGGTGCATTTGCAGACTTTTCATTTCTTATGTCATGTCATTTTCATTAGCTGTTTTAAAGTTAGGGGAACAAATGATGATGAATTGTGTTGAATGAAAAACACAAGGTAAAAAACACTTGTAACGCTAAATACCTATACATATTTTTTTCAGAGCCTTACTGTAAATGCTGAACATGAGATATATATAACCTTTAAGGGTGTATCATAACTTATTGAAAAACGTTTACTTTCTTAAACCTACTCTAAATTTGTAAAATGTCACTTTTTCCTAACCGGCTAGATAAAATATATGTTTATTTAATCTACTTGTATCTGTTAACCCTTATTGGATCTGTCATCACTCCATACCCCTTCTTCTAGTTGTGCACTCTGGTTTGCCCCTGCTACCTCTAATAATGATGTCTAGAGACGCCACTGACTGTAGGCCACTTTGTATTGGTCCATGAGCACTGTTTTTAGTCTCAGTTTAACACTGCAGTTTGACAGCCGTGTTTGGGCGAGGTTCTAAACAGACTCCACAATGATGTCGGCCATGTTTGAGAAAGGCATATTTTTGTAAGAACATGGCTGGCAAAATTGAGATAAAATGCTGCCCAGCTCCATAACCAAAAAGCCCCACTTTAGAGATTAAAAAGGGGAAGGTCAATTGTATTTGTCACCTTGACAGACATAAGGAATGAATATCTTTGTGTGAACCAGGGCTGACGCTGAAAATAATAGTTTTAAAACGAGGACATGAAAACTGCAAGTGCTTTGCTTCAGGATCACATATGTCACAATCCGACACTATGCTGTATATAACTACCTTTTAGTTTCCCTAAGCATTATTTTTATGAAAATAAGAATGCTCTGCCTATTGTTTTCAGTAATTACACTATGAATGGAAATCACAGTTCACTGTTATATGCCATCTGCATCATCTTAAATTCTGCCTAATAGATATTATTGCGTCTACACGTTTAATAGGTCCTCTATCTACTCACATGATGGCGCTCATCCTCTGGGCTTCCTCCTCAAAGGTGTGTGGTTCCGCCCACACCTGGTGCCCTGCGCCGGCTCCCTCCTGCCTCCTGTCCATTGGCACCCCTGAAGCTGGCAGCTCCTTCCTCGCTGTGTGCTGCTGCTGCTGCTGCTGGCCCGGAGATATCGATCTGGGAGAGAGAGACGTGTGAAAACCCATCATGTAAGATTCAAAATGGGCGCTCTGAAGCATCCATTAAAATGACACTTTGGGGAGGAACCTTTCAACCAACGAGAGTCTACACAACCTACCTCAAGCAGAAGTTACGGAAGTTCACAAGATACCCTTCTGCTGAGCACGACCTCTCCCAAAAAAAAATGCCAGAAGCAGCTAAGAAAAAAACCAGAAGCAGCTAACAAAAAGCCAGAAGCAGTAGTGCTTGTATTTTTCAAACACTGCCGTTCTTATTGTGACGTCAAAAGAGACCTCGAGCCAGTGGTTGCTACCATGGCCTAGAAGCTGTTGACTTCTGAAGAAAAAGACTATTGACGTGTAAAGGAACGCTCCTGTTTCTCAGCAGTGAGGGTTCCTTCCAGTGACTTCAGAATGTGATATCAGTGTCGCTCCATTCATAAAGAGGGTAACATTAGTGATGCTCTTCCCAGAACACAGGAGAAGCTAAACGAAGGCTAAGCGAAACGTAAACAGACGTAACAATCATGAAGAGCTCAGAGGGATGCCATATTTAACGTACGAAACTTCTGAATGTTGATAATAAAGTTGTTATATACGGGAACTTTTAAATGATAAGGCTCGGTACCTGCTGGGTAGAGAGGCCAAGGATTCACCGGCCTTGCGGCCTAACTGCTTTGTTACTCTTCTGCACAGCGTTAAAGCCTCAAGGCCAGCCTTTCTCAGCAGACCTTGATATTTTTTTGACTGGTGCCTTAGCATCACTCATCAGCAAATACTTTTCTGGGCCAGTACTATCATTTTTTAAAGGGATTCTAACGTGTTAATGACGGAGTGGCAGGATTTCTAAGCCGGAGGGACACATTGTTTTGTGGCAGTGCCTGCAATTCTCTGAGTCTCTGCTGTACAGCACTTAGCAGTGCTTGTTGGAGCTCTCAGCAGTGAATCAGAGGGCTGGATGTGCATTCATGAATTCCCCACTTGCCCTCAATGGCAGCCAGAGTACAGTCTTGGGGTATTTTGAACAGGCTACATAAGAGTTTGAGACTTCAGGCCCTTGCACCGACAATCATGTTGACATCTCCCTGTTCCGAGCCTCACAAATGCTTGCTATTGCCTCAGACTTTCTACCTTTTCAGAAGAAGCTGCCTGTTTCTACTTACATATATGTAGGGTAGTCCTTCCAGAGGTTGGTAGGGATGAAGCATGGCAAGTAAAAAGTTAGGCATGCATCAAATAAGTACAACCACCATAGTTCGTCCGTTCTTTCAGGGGCACTGTCCCAATGAGAAATATGGCCCAGTTGGTTAATGCACCTGCTGGCGAAATGAATGGTTAGTCAACAGGTCCCAGAATTTAAACCCCACTGAAATAGCTCACTATGTTAATGCGCCTGAGCAGACATGTATGTAACCGGTAAATTGCTGGTTAACATCTCAGCACATCTGGCTTACAGTATGATCCAACTTCTCAATAGGCCTGGCATCCTTTTAATTTGACAGAACAACAACTCTCATCAGGGTTAGGATACTTTTTTTTTCATTACTTGATTCAATTGTTATACAAATTTTACAAATCACTTTAATCAAATTCCATTAAAAACAGACAAAGCGCACTGAATATGCATATATAGCTTTCCTGATTTTCTCAAGTTGGTCCAAGTGGAATTCCTACACTACTAGGACTTAAGCCACAGAGCAGGCCAAGTCAGAGGGAGCAAACAGACAAAAGAAAGAAATGGCAATGGGGAATAAAGGAAGAAAATAAAGTTGCAACATCTCTCCGTCTGTCTGACATCCTGCCCCCCTCCTCATGCCGACTACTTCGTTCTTTCAGCCTCATTTTCCCCTTGTTTCCGAAGCTCCATGTTTCAAAAAAACTGTGCCACTGCTATCACAAAAGAGGTTTTTTCTCCTCCCATCAAACGGTGACACCAATTTTTTTAACCGCAAATATGCTGATCTTGAAAAAGGTGACCCATATGAGTATTCCTAGCTTTATTCAACCCAGGCTATTTCCCACCAAGGCTGAGCAGGTGAGAGGAGCACCACTATATTTGAATGACTGCTGCGCCCCTGGGCTTTGGATTGGTGCCGTATGTTTTTTTTGCCTGTAAAATTGTTTAATTCAGCCCGCTCGTGTCTCCTGTGTCCCTGCCTCCTTTCCGCTTCTGTCCCTCCTTCTCACCCACCTCCCAAAGTGAACACACCCCCAATTGGCCTTCCCTCCCTTATCACTGACCTTCCCTGGGCAGCCTTTGCCCAGCAGCCCCGCGGCTAAGGGCCCCCAGGCAAAGGGTGGCTCCCATCTAGGCTGCTCCTGATTGTGTCTGCAGGTGTCTGCAGGGGACGGCAGCTACCAGTCACCATCCCTCTGACTTCCCGGCTTACCCATCCCGCCTACAGGTGGTTTTCCCCGCATGTTGTTTATAATTTGCACTGTATCAGTATTTAGAATTGCATTGTGAAACCTAGGCCTTTCTCCCTCTATTCAGGATTCTCAAACTTAGTGGATTTTCCCCTGTCTTAAAACGTGCATTTGGATAGTTTCTTTACTCCTGAGTGTTGTCGTCGTGTCCTATTGTCAACCTTCTTGCCTCTTGCTGTCTTGTCTGCCTGCCCCCTGCCCAGTGTCCTTCCCTAGTCTTTCCCCTCTCCCTTACACCTCTTTCCTCTCTCCTGCTACTCTATGGTGCTCTCTGTATCTCCTATCTTTTCTAACTGCTTCTCTATTGACTATCCTGCCTTCCTCACCAAATCTGGTAGGGAGAAGTTTAAAAAGGATATCCTGGTCTCCCACCCAGGCCTCCCTATCGCTGACACCTATACCAGTGCCTCCTCCAAGGAAACTTTCACAGACATCCTCTTTGTCGGTCCCTCGCCAGACCTATGGACCCTACATATGTTTTCTGTGCTATCGCCTTTATCTTCTTCTCCCATTAATGGCAGCGCCCGGTGGGATGCCCTCATTAATGTTTATTCAAATGGGACCATCCTGGTCCAAGGCCCTCAGGCTAACCTTCACCTCTTTGATAGATGCTTCCCAGGCCTCATCAATTTCCTTTCTTCTCCTGCTGTCCCCCCTTCCCCCTCCATGGCCTCCTCGCCTCCTGGCCTCCTCGCCTCCCCCTGTTGCCTCCTCCTCGCTACATTGCCCTCTCATTCCCTCTCTGCCCCCCCCCCGGGCTCCATCCACACCTCCGCAGGGCGTACCTCTGATCTGTAGCCCTCCCCGGAAGTCCCTCAAGGATGGCAACCTTCTCGCCATTGCCATTCTTAACCCTCGCTCAGCTGTCAAACACTCCTCTGACATCTGCCACCTTCTGGAAGAACTTGACCTCGATGTCCTCGGTCTCCCCGAAACATGGTTCACGGCCAGCTCTGTCACAAGCTTTCACACGCTCCTCCCTGACGTCTACATGATCCTCTCCATGCCCAGGTCCAACGGCTCCAGAGGGGGTGTAGCCCTGATCTTCCCCGAGTGGATTCCTCCCTCTGTCATTCCTATGCAGGCCTACTCCTCTTTTGAAGGCCTCGTCTGCAGGCTCTCTCCCCTAGCCAGTCTCTTACTGTGGCTACTATCTGTCGGCCACCTGGTCAGATTTCCTCCTTTGTCTCTGAGTGGGCAGACCTCTCCTCCTCACTCCTGGCCTCGACCACTCAACTCCTCCTTCTTGGAGACTTCAACATCCACCTTGATTCCTCCTGTCCTCCCTCTGGACTCTTTCACAACCTCTGCAACTCTTTCCCACTCACTATTCTCCCCTCTGGCCCGACCCACTCTGCAGGGTACACTCTGGATGTTCTGATCTCCTCAGACCTTCCTCTTTCTGTTCCTCTCACCACTCCTCTCTCCTGGAGTGATCACTTTCTCTTTTCCTCCCATCTCACCCTCTCTACCCACAGGCCAAGCCACGTCCATCACTTTTACCCACCTTCTCGGTCATCTGACCCATGAAGCGCATATCAGTTGAGGCTTTCGCCGCCACCTTCTTGAACCCACCCCCTTCTTTGGCTGACTCTGACCCTGACATAGCCCTTTCCTCGCTCCACTCTGCTATATCCCATACTCTTGATATCCTTGCACCTGTCATGTGGATCTGCCTGAAGCCCAAAGCCAAGTGAAACTCCTAGTATGACTCAGACCTCGTCACCCTTAAACGCAAGTGCAGGGTGGCCGAGAGGAAATGGCATGCTTCTTGTACATCCTCTGACAAACTCGCCTGCTACCTGCTCAAAAAGGCAATACCGGCTCTCTGTCCTCACCAAGAAGAGAGCTCATGTCCAAGCCCACGTCTCTGTGGCATCTAACAACTCGGCTGAACGCTTTAAAATCTGCAAGGAACTGGCCAATCCTGCCACAGTCTCTACCTCTCCTGTCCCTTCCCAGGCCCTTTGCATGGCACTGGCTTCTCACTTCATCTCTAAAACTCAGGACATCCTGTCCTCACTCTCCTCCTCTCACCTCCCTCCCTATACTCCCTGCTCTTCCTCTGGCCCTTCTGCAGCCACATCTCCTCCCTACTTCTCTGCCTTTCCCCTGTTCTCTGCAGACAAGGTTTCTTACAAGTCTGATCTATGAAAGTCTCATCAAAACAGGTTCACCCTGTTCCTCCAAAAACATCAAGGACCACATTGACACCCTGGCTCCTGCCCTGGCTGACTTCTGCAACCACCCCTTCACCTCGGAGTCTTCCCATCTCCCCTGAAGCACTCCCTTGTGCACCCTCTTCTTAAGAAACCCTCTGCCGATCCCTCCTGCCCGGCTAACTATCACCCAATCTCCATCACTCCCTTCCTGGGCAACTCCCTTCCTGCCAGAGGGCTACACTATCATTAAAGCCGACAGAAACTCTAACAAAGGCGGAGGTGTCACCTTCATCGGCAAAACTCATCCCACCCTCAGAGCACTACCCCCTACCAGCTTCAACTCAGCAGAGCTCCTCTCGGTGAAACTCACACTCTCACCCTCTCAAACTATTCTCTTGAGGAAGACATCACTAATCTCCTCTCCTCCAACACTAAAACTAAAACCCAAACCATACTCCTAGGACACCTCAACCTCGGTCTCAATGACCATAACGATTCTCATGCCTCAGCTCTCGAAAACGCCATCACAAATCAGGGCTTCAAACATAGAGTGACTTTACCTGCACACTCCAAAGGGCGAACATTGGACTGGGTGGCTGACCTCAACTGCTCCATCACCGTCCTCCAAAACTCCCCAGTGGCCTGGTCGGATCACCACCTCATCCTGTTCTCCATCCATGGATCCGCCAATCCCAAAGCCATATCAGCCCCCCACCCTCTCTAGAAATTGCCGACATCACCATTGAAAGTCTACAGCCGCTCATTAACAATATCCTCGATTAACCAAATTCACCAGCCTCGACCCTACCAATTTGGTAAACTACTATAATGATATGCTCAAATCAGCACTAGATATTGCAGCACCCCTCAAACTAAGAAAAGCAAAACCTATCGCACACCTCAGTAAATGGTACACCCCTGAATAAAAAATCCTCAGAAACATCAAAAGATCAGCAGAATCCACCTGGAGACATACGCCCTCTGCCACCAACAATACTGCATTCACATCAGCCTCCACAACCTATAAAACAGCAATCCTTTCAGCCAAAAAAGAAGCCTATAACCTAACAATCCACAACGCCAAATCGAGTACCAAGGAGCTTTTCAGCATGTTAAAAGAGCTTGAAGCCCCATACCTCCCTCTCAGGATTGTGTTAAAGATGAAGAATGGTGCACTAAAATACAGCAAGCCCTCGCTGACTAAAATCACCCTCCTCCAAACCAAGATAAAATCTAAAAAGGCTAGCCTTACCAATAGTTCCCACCCCTCTCTTGACTCAATAAAAACACCCCCTACTTGTGCTCCCTTCACCTTCCCCCATGTCACACCTAAGGAAGTAGACGACATCATAAAAAGTCTTAGCCCATCTCATTGCCAGGGGGACGAATGCCCAGCCTCCATCGTTAAGGATAGAGCAAAAAAGCTAGCCCCTTTCATCACCACACTGATCAATGCATCATTCTCGTCCAATCAGGTGTCAAACAACCTAAAGCAAGCTTGGGTTATGCTACTCTTAAAAAAAAAAACCTTGACCGAAACATCCCCACCAACTATAGGCCCACCACGACGGTCCAGTTCCTTAAAAAAATCCTGGATCGAGTGTCATACTTGCAGATCTAGAAGCACCTAGAAGAAAACAAATTACTAGGCCTCAGACAATCGGGCTTCCGCCCCAGACATGGCACGTAGACCACACTCCTCGACCTCAAGATCCAAATGGACGAGGCAAAGGACAAAGGCAAGCTAGCAATACTCCTACTTCTCGACCTACCTGCAACATTCAACCTCGTTGACCACCAAATTCTCACGAAACACCTCACCAGGGCAGCAGCAGTTTCACCTGACGCCTTGGACTGGATCAACTCCTTTGTCTCCAATCAGACCACTAGAGTCTTTTCCCCTTCAGCCTCAGCAGACCCAATCCTGACACTCTGCAGAGAACCCTAAGGCTCGTGCGTATCCCCCACTCTACAGAATATATTTACAAAGCTATTATTTGAACGTCTGAACAAATTGGGTGTCATCTACACTAACTGCAGATGACACTCAAGTCCTCATCCCCGTCATGGGCTGCTACGACCAAGACTCCAAACTATTAAATGACATCTACCTGGAAATCCAAGCATGGATGGCCACCAACAACTTATATCTCAACGACGATAAGACCGAGCTAAAGATCATAGGCACACAAGCTCGACTGAATAAACTCAGCCATAGATACACCTCCTTTAACATTGAAGCAACATGATCACCGTATCTAAAGAGATAACACTCTCGGGGTCTACCTTGACTCAACACTTTCCCTCAAAAGACAAGTTATTAGTGTGGTGCCCTCCACAGCCTACACTAACAAACTGATTTACAGCTGCAAATCGTACCTATCCCCCAATAGTTGCCTCACGCTAGCCAGAGCATTGGCATTATCTAAACTTGATTACTGTAACACACTATTCCTAGTCTCCTCTGAACATAACCTAAACAGACTACAGGTACTTCAGAACAACTCTCTGAGAGCAGCACTCAGTCTACCTAGATCGTGCCATATTTCCTCCATCAGAGATAATGCAAACTACCTGCCCATCCGTGACAGAATCACACTACGGACCCTGGCTATCACACACAAATGCCTCTCAAACTCAGCCACCAAATGCCTCTCTGATAGGATCCATAAACACCAACCCACACGAGCCACCAGGTCAGCCCAGTCACAGAGCCTTGTGGTACCAAGATTCAGCATCAGAACTGCTGGAGGAGCTAGTTTCCCAGTCCAATCTGCCAAACGCTGGAACTCGCTTCCCATTCCCCTCAGACAAGAACCCTCCTTCCTTACGTTCAAAGCCAAAATAAAAGAATGGTTGAGTAACACATCCTCTCCCCTAGAGGCCATCATTACCACCTGTTGATTATTATATATGTGTCCTATGTCTAATTAAACGGCCGTACAACCGTTTTATGCTTCATTGACCCATCTGTATCCAGGGTCCTTTTCTGTAATTGTTTTGTAATTATTCTTGTACACTATCCTATTTTGTAAATGTACATTGCCTTACCATGTACGTAACCCCAAGTATTTCAAGGGCCCAGCTACCTCAGGGTTCAGTGTGCAATATAAATAATAAACAAATACAAAAATAAAAATACAAATAAGCTCCTGGAGAAACTGCCTATCTCCCAGCTTAATCTCCACCCTGTATCTGTTGGCTTCAGAGCTGCCAGAAGCATGTAAACTGCTCTCCTGAATATCTGTGAAGACCTGCTCTCCAACCTTGACTTTAACACCCCCTGTGTCCTCATCTTGCTTGATCTCTATTCTGCCTTTGACACTGTCAACCATGCCATCCTGCTAAATTGTCTCTGTGATAACCTAGGTATCACCGGCGAGGCACTGGCATGGCTGACTTCCTTCCTCTCTGACTGGCCCTCCCTTGGGTCCTTCCTCTCTGCTATCTTTTTCTCTACCTGTGGTGTCCCCCAGGGGCCTAACCTCTCTCCCTGGCTGTTCAACCAATACCTGGCGCTCCTTGCTCACCGCATTGCCGCTCTCTGCCCAAACTTTCAGTTCTATGCGGATGACACTCAGCTCATTTCCAGGCTACCTTTCGGCCACCTCTTCTCCGTCCTACATCTCTGACTGTCTGTCTGCTATCCAGGATTGGTGTGCCACCAATGACCTCTGCCTCAATGCCAGTAAGACTGAGATTCTCCTCATTGGCACACCCACTCCTCCTTTCCTGTAGCTCTCTGGCCGGCCTCTCTTGGCCCTCTTCCTGCTCCCAACTGCAAGGCTAAAAACCTTGGGGTCATTTTCGACTCCACACTTTCTTTCTCCCCTCACATCTCTGACGTCTCTAAGAAGTCACACTAGCAGCTGCAACTCCTCAGAGGTATTCTTCCTTTCCTCTCCTTCCCTCAGAAGCTCACTGTCTCCAGAGCTCTGGTTCTCTCTTCTAGGCTGGACTATTGCAGCAGCCTCTTTGTAAATCTGCCTGCTTCTTCTCTCCGCCCTCTGCAACTCATCCAGAATAGGACTGCGAGACTTGTCCTTGGCTTCAAGTCCAGGGATCGTATCTCTCCAGGACTGAAATCTCTGCACTGGCTCCCAGTGACTGAAAGGATTAAGTTCAAAATCCTCTACATCGTCCACAAGGCCTTCTGGGGTCGAGGGCCTCAATACCTTCAACTCTTTCTTCCTAAATATCTTCCTTCTCGAGCTCTTTGCTCATCCGCCTCCAACTCCCTCAGGGTTAGTCGCCTCTCTCCGCAACGAATTGGTGGTAGATCTCTCTCTTTGGCTGGGGCCTCCCTCTGGAACAGACTCCCTGCCTCCCTGAAACTTGAGGAGAACCATCTTAGGTTCCGGAAGCACCTTAAAACCTTCCTCTTTGCTTCTGCTTTCTCTCCACCTCTCCCCTGCTGAAGTCCTGGCTGATACTGAGACTGCATTGGTTAACTGGCCACACACCTGATCTGGGTGCACGCCTGCACTGCCTCCCTGGCAACCCCTGCACCTGGGGAATGGTTTCTATATCCCTACAGTCCCCCGACCAGCACTTATGTCTGCACTCACCTTGCACTTGCCACCAGTTGGCCGTTCTTTTATTTATTCTTGTTATTTTATTATCCCATGTAATGCACTTCCCCTCCCCCCGCACTTTTCTTTCCCCCTTCCCTTGCACTTGCGCGATCTGAATGACACCTGGCCTAGTAAGATTGTTGTCTGTCTTCCCTCTGTTCCCCCTCCCTTGCCTCGTCGCGCCTTGAAACACTTGTGTATAGCCGCATTAATGCCATATCATATCATATTCAGGCCTGTGTAACATAGTAGCAAATGTCTAACTGTTTCCACTTGGTCCTCTTTGTTGCAGAATCAACATTTGTTCCTAGACAAATTCCCTCTCATAGCCCTGATTTTGTTAGTCAAAAGAAGGTTCAAACGTGCCCTGTTTTAGGCAAAGTTTGAATGCAGTATCCTCTGGGACCACTACAAGCAACTATGACTACAGGTGTAAGCAAGCCAACCTTTGGTATAAGTCTGTACTACACAGTTTTGGTAGCGGGGCTGAGCAGCCAGGCTTATCTCAAGTGGGGAATGTGAGCAGTAATGATGTTACACAGAGGTCTACAATCACAGGTGTTCAACTAAAGTCTTACACTCAAGGTTTCTTTGATAAATACTTATTAATTTATTTATCTGTCAGTTATAAAACATTCATAAGACGGAGGCAATTATATAACACACAAATATACTTCAATACTATTTCAGAATACTTTCAAGAGGAGTAAAAGGCAAAGATTATTAGAACATGAAAGGTTACAATTATTCTTAGACAGTGTAAATACTTGGAGTTCACCAGAAGAGTCAATTCAATTCAATAGGCTAGGCCAAAATCAATGGGCCAAAGTCTTGTATAGGATGAAGCGGTTCTGGTAAGTAAACAGTAAAGTCTCTGCACAAATACTCAGAAGTAGTTTGTAAAAAGAAAAATCATATGTTGGGTCACAAGCTGATTAGGCCTGCGAGTTGCAAACGTTTCAAGCACTTTCACTGCTAGAGGTAAGTTTTCTCAGTCTTGTTTCACAGTAGCTTACAATTAAGGAAAAGAGGCAGCTAATGACTTCTGTTCCTGGAAGTTCCTGCTGATCTCGCTGTTCCTGTGCCTCATTCGTGGGGACAAGAGAGAGGACGTCGGGGGACTCCTGCACTGCACTGCGACTGGTCAAAAGCTCGCAACTGGCAAACTTAAATTCCGGTGGGTGTAAGTAACATACACAATCTGATGTCCCTCTCCCTGCTTATACGGTTTCCTGCAGCACTCTGAGGAAAATGCAACCAGCTCCGAGATAGCTGTCCAGGTGGCTTACTTTTGAGTTGATTGGTCCCACCCACTCAAAGGGAAAAGTCTTCCTTGCAGGGCTTCTCTGTCATGGTGAACTTGGCGATTCGGACCTGCAGCAGGGCTTCACCGGGCAGCGGTCCAGAAGTTGCAGCAGCCGTCCTCTTCAAGCTTGTCTTCGGTTCTTTCATTCCAGGCCAAGAGGCTCACATTTTATTCAATTCTCTCCCATTCATTACAGCTTAGCTGTCACTCACCCAGCAGGGTGGCTGTCCTTGCCGGACAGTCAGCTAGTCAATCACCACAGAGTGTCACTCCGGCGCCTGAGGCTGTCTTCGCTCCTGAAGCCCACCAAAGGCTAATGAACAAAAGAGACCAAACTAGGTTTGGCCCGCAGAGACGAACTCTAGAAGGAACTTTCCACAAAGAAATGTCAAAAAAAGAAGACTGAGACCTGTTTTTACAAAGCGGGCTCAGGCGCCATGTTGAAAAACATGGCTCCCATGATTTCATGTTACCAGAGGTACGAATAGTTTGCGGTCGGGAAAAACCATGATAGTTTGTTGGAAAACCACTGCCACCAGCCATTCTGAGAGGATAGGGTGGCATTTGACTGCTACATGAGTATCTATAGACAGTAGACAGGGGATACTAAGTAACCCCTTCAGCGCTCTATTGTAAGATAGGGTGTGCTGGGTCTAGGAATTTAAAAGATTAGTGAAGTCAATTTCACTTTACTTACTCTGGGAAATGGTATTTTATCCCAGAGAAGGTAGTTAAACCTTAGGAAAGCCTGAACTGGCTTCCCTGTGCCACACACTGAGGGTGCTGTGTGACACAAATGAAACGATGATGCCTATGGAGTTGGTTAGACTCCATAACCAAAGAAAACACAAGTAAAACACATAACAAAATACATGAGACAGTGGGAAAAAGGGTCACACTCTCTCCAGGTAAAAAAATCAAGTCCTCAAAATCCAGCTAAGTTGCTCTGGGTTTCTAAGGTGAAGTGAATTAGAATATTTTTGAGAATTCTCCCTAACACTCGTCCCCCCCAGACTAAGGGAATCTCCTTACTCCAGTCAGTCCTAATATCTGGAGAGACCATCAGCATTTTTGTGATTACACCCTGACCTGTGTTCAATGGTAAAATCAAACTCCTGTAGGCTGATTGACCATCTTAACAATTTAGGATTTTCCCCCTTCATCTGCATTAACCATCTCAAGGGTTGATGGTCTGCCTGAATCACACAAGTAGATCCATACAAGTATGGTCCAAACTTCTTCAGAGACCACACAATGGCAAAAGACTCATGTTCTATGGTTACCCAACTTGTTTCAGGTTCCATCAGCTTCATGCTGATGAAGCAGATTGGGTTTCCCCTGCCTTTCTCATCCAGCTGACTCAGAACTGCACCTATAACTGTATTTGAAGCATCTGTCTGCACAATGAAGGTTTGGCTGTAGTGAGGGGCTCTTAAGACTGGAGCTTGACAAAGGGCTTTCTTAAGTCCTTCAAATGCTTTAGTGCACTCCTCATTCCACCTGACCGTTTTGGGGAATTTGAGCGAGGAGACCACATTCAAGGGAGAAGCTATGGTCCCATAGTTCTCTATGAAGTTCCTATAATAACCAGGGAGACCTAAAAAGGCTCTCACTTGGGTTTGGGTAGTAGGGGTGGCCTATTCTTGTACAGCCTGTACTTTGCTAGGCATTGGCCTTATTTCACCTCCTCCTACCTCATGTCCAAGGTAAACCCCTTTGTTCTGAACAAGTTGACATTTACTTGCCTTTATGGTCAGATGGGCCTGCTCAAGAGCCTGCAATACATATCCTAAGTGGTCAACGTGTTCTTTCCAAGTAGGGCTGAGAAATGCAATGTCATCCAAGTATGCCATGCAGAAGTCCTCCACCCCATTCAGTTCACCATCCTTTGGAATGTAGCAGGTGCATTCTTTAATCAAAAGGGCATTACCCTAAACTGGTAGAGGCCTGCTGGGGTCGAAAATGCAGTTTTCTCCTTGGCATGGTCTGTCAAAGCTATTTGCCAATAGCCTGGGGTTAGGTCAAATGTACTGAGGTACTTGGCTTAACCAAGCTTGTCCACCAGTTCATCTGTCCTAGATAAAGGATGGGCATCAGTCTTTTTGACTGCATTTAGGGCTCTATAGTCCATACAGAATCTCTACTCCTTGGATCCTGCCTTTAGCACTAGTATAACTGGACCATTATTTATTTACCATTATTACGGCTTCGCGCAAGGTCGGGGGAGGGCAGACATGCAAAGGGACTCTTTCCACACCTCCAACAGCTTGGGGGCCAGTATGGCAATGTGTTCCTGATAGAATTCAGCCGTGAGTCCATCGGGACCAGGAGCCTTCCCCTTGGGGAGATCTGAGATGGCAGTAACTATCTCATCGAGTCTGAGCGGGGCGTCTAGTTGGTCCCTAGTGGCCAGGGTGATACTAGTCGTGGGTATACGAACAAGGAGATCCCTCATATACTGTTCGCTGTGCTCCAGGGGCTGGGAGTAGAGGTTTGTGTAGAACTTGGTGAAGATGTCAAGTATCTGCTGGTCTGACCATTGTGTGGTGCCCTGTTCATCTTTGATGCAGGCGATCAGGGCCTGTCCCCATTCCCCCCTTGTCAGGGTAGCTAGTGTTCTGCCGGGACTCTCTCCCTCCCCATACTTTCGCGCAGCTAGTGGGTGGCTGAAGTATTGAACTTCCCTAGTAGCGTGCATATTAAATAACTGGAGTTCCTCGTTAATGAGGGCGAGGGTAGCAGGGTCAGCTGATGTTGTACATTTCTGCTCTAGATCACGTAATCGGCTAAGGTCGGCCCTAATGGTCTTCAGCACCCCGGCTTTCTTGGATATGAACATTCCTCTGATATAGGCCTTGTAGGCATCCCATCGTATCCCGATGGTGGTGGCCTGGGGACGTCATGCTCGAAGAAGGACTCGATGTCAGCAAGAATATCAGCCTTAAACACAATATTGCACAGTGCGGCAGATTTGAATTGCCAAGTGTTGAATGTTGGAGTGGGCATTCCTAATTCCACCGCCAGGGTGATCGGGACATGATCCGAAAGGGTACGTGTCAGTATCTGCGCTCCCTCAATCCTCCCCATTATTTCACTTGACACCAGGAATAAGTCAATTCTAGAGGAGCTATCATGTACGGAGGAATAGTGGGCATATATTTGCGTGACTGGGGATGCAAAAGTCTCCAGGCATCGTGAATGTCAAGAGTTAGGGAGTGTGTCTGTAGCCTGCGCGCCACACCCGACAGTGACCTGGGCGCCATCCCTGTTCTGTCCAGGTTTGTATCTAGTATGAAGTTCATGTCTCCTCCCCAGATAATTTGGATTCCCACGTATCCCAGGAGTATAGAGACCACACTGTCCACAAAATCAGGGGTATCCACGTTTGGACCATATGTGTTTCCCAGGAGATATTCTCTGTTAATGATTGTGCAGTGCAATATAACATATCAGCCGTCAGGGTCAATATAACTCTTGTGCATTCCAAATTTGATGGATTTATGAATCATTGTTAGAACACCTCTGGGCCGGTTGGTATAGGAGGTGTAATACCTGTTTGGTCCCCAGGATGTTGCCATGTTCTTTGTCAGGGGACCCTCGGAGTGTGTTTTCTGTAGGAGTAATATCCTGCAACCGTGTCTTTGGGCATAGGTCATAATCTTGCGGGCTTTGGTGTGATTACTAAGGTCCCAGACATTCCAGGACATTATGGTAGTGGGCATTTTAGAAGTTTAAGGCACATCCCAGCTTTGGCGATGTCGTCCGTGACTGCCGTCAGTGTTTTCAATCCGGAGATACCCCAGTGTAATCTGGTGTGCCTGTCTGCGTCTGCCATTTTTAAGATAATCCCCAACCCAAGTTCACCCCCCTCCCTCACCTCCTTCCCCAACCAGGTAGTGTTCCCATCCACCCCACCCCAATAAACCGGCACTCTATTTGAAACAGAGGTTAGTGGGCAGGACTCAACGTGGGTTTGCCCCATTACCGGCCTAAGGGGGGCCAACAATCATCAACAACCAAATAGAAATAATCATTGCGACTGCAGTGGTGCACGCTGTTGCCGTGTAGTAGACATTTTAGACGGGGAGGAGACAGCATGTGCTGTGTTAATCACAGGCATCTGCGGTACATGTATTACTTGCATGGCCCCTGAAACCAGTAAGCATAACAAAGCAGGTTAGACCGGAGAACTGGTTGGCCCATTTGGTCGAACTCAGGCACTAGGAGAGGGGGGTAGTCAGTGTCTATAGGCTAAAGGCCGACCAGTGGCCCGAGTGCTTGTAATAGGGAGCCATATTTGTTGCATTAAAGATACATCATTACCATCATCACATTGTGAGTCAAGAATTATCAGACAGAATGGGCACCGAGAAGTAAAGCCGGTTTATGGTTAGTCATCATCAGCGTGGCCCCCTCCTGGATTTTGGAGAGGTATTTGCGACTCAATAAACTTCACTGCTTTGTCCGGGACGGTGAAAAAGTACAGTTTTCCATTATAGGTGATTTTGAGTCATGACGGGAACAGTATTGCATAGGGGACGTTACGTTCTCTGAGCAGTTTTTTGACGCTGAGGAACTGCGCCTCTCCTGTTGCACCCCCACTGAGAAGTCAGGAAAGATCCTGATGGTGTGGGCTTCCAGGAGCAAGTCTCCTTTCTCACGCGATAGGCGAAGAATGAGGTTCCTGTCCCGGTAATTGAGAATTCTGGCGATGATGGGCCTGGAAAAGTCACCCGGTTTGGGGCGTGGTGATAAGGCCCGGTGGGCTCGTTCAACCGTATATTATGGTGACAAGGCAGGATTACCCAGCAGATCTTTGAGTAGGTTCTCAACAGCGTCCTCCATACGCCCTTTGAGGGCGTTCTCCGGAACCCCAATAATGCCCAGGTTATTCCTGCGTGAGCGAGACTCCAAGTCGTCGCACTTCGCCCTTACGATCTTCATATTTCGAGTCAAGGAGGCAACCGCGTCCTGAAGTGTATGTATTTCATCTTCATTCGCAGCAATTCGGTTTTCAGCGTCGATTATCCTAGTCCCTGCTTGGTCAACTCAAGTTTTGAGTGAAGTGACGTTGGCATTAATGTCATCAAGTTTCTCGTGGAAGGAGGCAAAGTTCTTTGCCATTGATTCCATGATCGTGGTGAGATCTGGTACCAGTGGACCGGGATGGGGATCAGTCTCGGGTTCTTCCTGGGGGGATGATGTGTGACCCGCCTCAGCCCTTGGGACAGCCTTGGTAAACTTATCCATAGCTCCCCCCTTGCCGGTTCCTCGGGATCGATGAAACATGGCTGGTGTAGGTCCGGATGCAGCAATGGCCCACAGGTGGAACTGGAGGCGGGATAAATAGTAAAAGTGCCGATCAGATTGGTGGTCTCCAGACAATACACCCAGTGACAGCGGGGTGGCTGGGCGAGGCAGCAGCGGATAGCAGTAGCAAGGCTTCAGTGGGATGCAGGGCAAAGGGCCGCCCAGGGGCCAGGAGGGGGCAAGCAGCAGCTGTCAAGAGATAGTATTGATTTGGCAGAGTTGTGGTATGATGCCTCACTCCTATGCAGTAGTAGGAAATGCTGCGCTCGTTGAGCTGGGCTGCACTGGTGCTCCGCCACTTTCATTTGTCGCAGGAGGAGGTTAGGTGCACCCTACCAGTTTATGCAGGGACCAAGGGGTCCCTGAGTTACGCCGGAGAGGAGGTGCTGCAGTCTTAGTGAGGATTTGGTAGCGCCAGGTGGTGGAATGTCATTTGCAGCCAGAATGGGCAGATGTGAGCAAGTGTCCCCAATTAGGCAGGCAGGGGCTTATATGGCCCAGTCCTAGTCTGATGTTATGTTGAGGGGCCGAGATATCAAGTAAATATCAGTATGGCATTGTATGTGCGCTGAGCAGGTCCCATGAGGGGCTGTCATGACCCTCGCCCAAAACTCCCTCTGGCAAACCCATTGGCCAGGTGGAGTCAGGAATTCGGGCCTCTAGAGCCAGGCATCCTTTTCCAAAGCCCTCTAGGGGCCACTCCTGGCACCTACGGCGCCAGGCTCATACACCATGAGAAACATGTGCTTGGGAACTACTTATTGAGTTGCTAGCCAACTTGGAGGCATCCATATAGCTATGTTCCCAGAAACCAAGCTATGCAGTCTAGTGTTTTGGGTGTGGTAGCCTAGGGACTACTTTACCTGGACTATTTTGTTGGGCTATTTAAACCACACCCGAGCAAGACAACACGCATCGCGTTACTTTGCTGCTTGCAGCGTGACGCTATCCTTGTCAAGCTATTCCTTCGAACCTCGGAGAAGCAGGACCTTCAAGGAGACACAAGGAACATCATTAGCAGCAGCATCTTACCTGCAGTCTTCATCTTTAACCACTCACAGCTTCTGAGATCAGCTTCCTTGAATCAGCACGCCTCCCGGACAGCACGACCTGAAAGAGGAAGATAGAGGCAACATTAAAGAAAGCATTAGAGACATTTGTAAATTACGAACTGCTCAAAAGACTTACCTGGCTGGTTGCCTCATGGCTGGCACCATTCCTGACATTCTACTTGTGCTGAAGAACACCGTGACCTACAAGGAAGGAAAATACAAGTTAGCAAAAGCAAGACTTCCCAGCGCTGCGCATAGCGCTTACTTACTGCATCATAGTGCTCTTAATGTGCCATCATTTACCAGCGGGGCTCAACCAAGCCAGTTCGCCGCGCTGAAGCTCTGCATACCTAAGGGAGGAAAAAGAGACATTCTAAATAAAGAAAGGCATGCAGGATAGCAACAAAATTAAAGAACAGCAATAAGACCTACCTGAACAATATCAAACGGGCCGGCGTCAGTGAAGTAATTGGACCACACACACACAAGAAAGACAACGCGCCCCTGCAAAGAAGGCAGGACGGAGAGCACGCCTAATTCTACCACCAGGTGAGGAGAGGGTCCAGAGGGGCTGAAATCATACAGGGGTGGAGGGAGGATACTTACCCCGGTCGGTCAGTCTTAAACACAGTCCTCCTGTATTTTCAGGCAGAACCTTCCCCGCAGACCACACCTGGGCAGAGCTGAGAAGCATACCAGCGAGTAACCCTGGCTGGGTTGCGTCCCTGTGAATACAAGGTGAGCGTAACAGAACGCGAAGACTACCATAACAAATCCACCTGGGCGCCATGGAGACATCAGAAATGGACCAATTGGACCAATTACTAGGAGAGCTTCGTGCTGAGTTTCATTCTGCCTGACAAGAGACTAATGCCCTCCGGAGAGACCTAATAGTGACCAAAGAACGCACTGAAGAGATTAGCAGGCAATACTTCCAATCACAGGCAGGACAGACGCCTCTACCTGGAAGCAATCCAACAATGCAAAACCCCGCCATATCATCCACTCTGGTGCAGATCACGTTACCTCGAACAGTTTCCTTGGCACCACCAGAAATGTTCTCAGGCGACCCACAGAAGTATGCAGCATTCATCAATCAGTGTCGCCTTCATTTTCTTTGCAGTCCTGGAGCATTTCCAAACGACCAAGCTTGGGTAGCTTTTGTCTTATCATACCTGAGTGGTAGCGCAGCAGATTGGTCGGTGCCGTTGGTAACCCATGACTATCCTCTATTACATGACTTTGGTGGGTTCCAGAGAGAAATGGAAAAACGTTTTGCTCCCCATACCCAGGAACAAGCAGTAGACAATGAACTCTTGTCCCTCTGACAGGGGAATCAGGACTTGTTAACGTACATTGCTACGTTCAACAGACTGGTTGCCGAAGCTAGGTGGCTAGAAAACAAAAGAACCACGTTATTCCATTGACGTTTACGAGGCGAATTAAAGAATGTCTTAGCCCAGGTGGTTGATCCACCCAGAAACTGTGCCGAATTCATAAATCTGGTCGTCCAGTTAGACCACCGGTTGCAGGACCGAAAGGCAGACCGGTCTAAGACGGACCCTCGAACCGTGTATGTTCGACCAAGGGAAAACACACCCCTTGTACCTGAAAATGCTGTAGAACGCATGCAGATTGGAGGGATACGGCCTCCATTAACAAAACAAGAGCGGGACAAAAGAAGACAACAACAATTTTGTTTGTATTGTGGGAAACCAGGACATTTCTTGAAGGACTGTCCAGTAAAACCCCCAAGAAGAATAGTCGGGCCACAGAGAAGGATGAAGCTAAGGAATCGTAAAACTACCAAGCTCGAAAAACGTAGAGGTCAGTTTGTCGAGTGAGAAGAAAGAGTTGCTGACCTTGCACTTTGCAATACCAGTGATCTTAATTAATCACCAACAGTCGTCAAGAATGCATGCCGTTGAAGCATACATCGATAGCGGAGCAGTTGGAAATTATATTGATCAAGAACTGGCAGCAGAGATGGGGCTTCCTTTATGTTCTAATTCAACTATGGACAAGGTAACCACCGTGGATGGAACAGAAATCGCCTCCGGACCAGTAACCCAGTGCACAGCCAGGGTAACCTTGCTGTGCCAGGACGGACATCGGGAGTCTATTTCATTTGATCTCATCAGGGCACCTCAGTTCAGTCTAATACTAGGGATGCCATGGTTGGTTTTTCACAACCCTTTGATAGACTGGTGGGCATGAAAATTAACCTTCCCTAGTGACTGCTCCTCTGCCTGCTATTACCAAGAGGAAAAACCTGACGTCTGTACCCCCATGACTCCCGGAGAGACAGCATCAACCCTGGGAGCAACTAATACCTTGCCAAGTGAATACCATGATTTCCAGGATGTTTTCCGAAAGGATCAAGCCAATACATTGCCACCGCACAAGCCCTATGACTGTCAGATCGACCTTGTTCCTGGTGCACAAATCACTTGCGGCAGGATGTACGCTCTCACAGAACCAGAAAACCTTCATTTGAAATCCTATTTAGACCAGTACCTTGCAAACGGATTTATCCGTCCTTCGAAGTTCCCCACCGCCGGTCCTTTGTTCTTTGTACCGAAAAAGGAAGGAGACTTGAGAACCTGTATTGACTACTGCACATTGAACCAGATCACCGTGAAGAACCGCTACCCCTTGCCACTTATCCCTGAGACGCTAGACCAAGTTAAAGATGCCCAGATTTATACCAAATTGGACCTTTGAGGAGCGTACCACTTGGTCCGAGTCAGAAAAGGCAATCAATGGAAAATGCCTGCCGTACTAAGTATGGCTTGTTTGAATATCAAGTCATGCCCTTCGGGTTATGCAAAGCTCCTGCGGCATTCTAATATTTCATGAATGACGTCTTAAGGGAGTTAATTGATGTGTGCGCCTTAGTGTACATAGATGACATCCTAGTATACTCAGCCTCAAAATAAGATCATGTCAGGCACGTTTGTTCAGTCCTCACCAAGCTCCGTCAACATCGCTTGTTTGCAAAGCTTGAAAAATACTTTTTCCATGTCACCGAAGTAGGTTTCTTGGTTTTATCCTTACTCCAGGAGGCATCGAAAATGGACGTGCACAAGGTAGATGCCATTCTGAAATGGCCTTCACCGACGTCTCTGAAAGGGGTCAAAACATGCTGGGCTTTGCGAACTTCTACCACTGTTTCATCCCAGACCTCTCTCAGGTTGTACACCCAATCACAGTACTATTACAAAAAAACAATAAAAAGTTTACTTGGACTAAAGAAGCAGAAGAATCCTTTCAGGAACTTAAACGAAGATTTACCTCCACTCCAATCCTGCTTCATCCTCATCCAGACCTCCCTTATGTCATTGAAACTGATGCGTCCAGTCTCGCAATGGGGGCTGTCCTTTCACAGAGAGACCCGGAACCGGCCAACTACATCCTGTGGCCTTTTGGTCAAAAAAGTTCTCGCCTCCAGAGATTAATTATGCCACCACAGACAAGGAACTCCTGGCTATAAAATCTGCCTTTAAAGCCTGGAGGCACTACCTTCTGGGGTTCAGACACACCATTACAGTCATCATAGACCACCGAAACCTGCAATGTATCAAAACAGCCAAGGCCCAGTCATCGCGCCAATTACGGTGGGCCCTTTTCTTTGCCGAATATGATTATGTAATCACATTTCGACTAGGATTCTGGAACGGAAAGACGGATGCCTTATCTTGCATGGGCATAGATGAAATGGTATACACAACTCCAGACCCAGTACCAATTATACCAGAAGACAAACACTTCGGTATCACAACAGCCTTAACACAAGCAGAACTACGAAAAGAAATCCAACAGACAATGAATCCTGATGCCTTCTTCGCATGGCAAACTCAAGGCGAACAATATACCATCAAGGACCCTCTACCCTTTTTTAGGGATCGCCTATATGTACCCAAGAAGGAATTACAACAGCATATTATTTCAAACTATCACAATTCACTGATCGAACGGCATCCTGGGATCGCCAAAACCCTTGCTAAGGTGAAAAATAACTTTTGGTGGCCTACCTGGCGTAAGGACATCATTCAGTATATTCAGTCCTGCAGTGTCTGCGCACAAAATAAATCACAGAAACAAAAACTATCTGGTCTCCTGCAACCATTGGACATTCCTGCCTGTTCCATGGCACACTCTTTCCCTTGACTTCATCACTGATCTACCTCCAAGCCAAGGGTTCAACTCCATCCTTGTATTTGTGGACTTATTCTCGAAGATGGCCCATTTTATTCCTCTCAAAGGCCTCCCAGATGCAGCCACTTTAGCGAAAGTGTTCCTGGAGGGCGTGGTTAAGCTACATGGCTTCCCTTCGGTTCTGGTCTCTGATCGAGGCAGCCAGTTTGTTTCAAACTTCTGGAGAAAATGTTGTGCAATGGCGCAGATTGTTGTTCGGCTATCTACCAGTCACCATCCTCAAAAGGACGGCCAAACCGAGAGAACCAATCAGACACTCGAGCAATATTTACGGTGCATGCTGCACAACGAACAAAGGAATTGGAAAGACCTACTATGGATAGCCAAATATGCATATAACAATTCTTTGCATTCAAGCACAGGACAAACGCCCTTCTATACCCTTTATGGCAGACATCCACGTACCTCTGAACTAGACCTTCCAGCCAGCTTGGAAATGCCAGCGGTAAAGACTCTACACACAACCATTACCCAAGCTTTCAAAAGGGCAAAGGAACACCTTATTCATGCCAAAGAAAAACAAAAGAGATTCACCGACCAACACTGGAAAAAGGCCCCTGATTATCAAGTAGGAGACAAAGTTTGATTAGTCACTAAATTCGTACCCATCAAGGGAACCCGGACCTTTCATTCCAGATTCTTACACCCCTATACTATTAAGGCAATTATCAACCCAGAAGCCGTGAAACTGGATTTACCAACTAATCTACAAATCCACCCGGTATTTCATGTGTCCCTCCTGAAACCAATGCAACCCGGCACACGAATTGGGACACCACCTAAGCCCATACTTGTTGACAGAGAACCAGAATTCGAAGTCAAAGATATCTTGGACTCTAAATATTCTAGGACCAAACTATATTATCTCGTCGATTGGAAAGGATTTGGACCACAAGATAGATCCTAAGAGCCCAGTGAGAATATCCACACACCACGTCTAATCAGGAAATTCGATCGGAACTTCCCAACCAAACCTAGGCCAGACAGAAGGAACACCATGGAAGGGGCCTTAGGGGGGAGTGCTGTCACGACCCTCGCCCAAAACCCCCTCTGGCAAACCCATTGGCCAGGTGGAGTCAGGACTCAGGCCTCCAGAGCCAGGCATCCTTTTCCAAAGCCCTCTTGGGGCCAATCCTGGCGCCTGTGGCGCCAGGCTCATACACCATGAGAAACATCTGCTTGGTAACTACTTATTGAGTTGTCAGCCAACATGGTTGGAACCAAGCTATGTGGTCTAGTGTTTTGGGTGTGGTAGCCTAGGGACTACTTTACCTGGACTATTTTGTTGGGGCTATTTAAACCACACGCGAGCAAGACAACACACATCGCGTTACTTTGCAGCTTGCAGCGTGACACTCACTGTGTCTAGCTATTCCCTCGAACCTCGGAGAAGCAGAACCTGCAAGGAGACAAAAGGAACATCATTAGCAGCAGCATCTTACCTGCAGTCTTCATCTTTAACCACTCGCAGTATCTGAGAACAGCTTCCTTGAATCAGCACGCCTTCCGGACAGCACGACCTGAAAGAGGAAGATAGCGGCAACATTAAAGAAAGCAGTAGAGACATTTGTAAATTACGAACTGCTCAAAGACTTACCTGGCTGGCCGCCTCACAGCTGGCACTATTCCGGACATTCTACTCGCGCTGAAGAACACTGCGACCTACAAGGAAGGAAAACACAGGTTAGCAAAGGCAAGACTTTGCAGCACTGCACATAAAGCTTACTTACCGCATCATAGCGCTCTTAATGCGCCATCATTTACCAGCGGGGCTCAACCAAGCCAGTTTGCCACGCTGAATCTCTGCATACGTAAGGTAGGAAAAAGAGACATTCTAAATAAAGAAAGGCATGCAGGATAGAAACAAAACTAAAGAACAGCAATAAGACCTACCTGAACAATATCAAACGGGCCGGCGTCAGTGAAGTAACTGGACCGCACACGCACAAGAAAGACAACGCGCCCCTGCAAAGAAGGCAGGACGGAGAGCACGCCTAATTCTACCACCAGGTGAGGAGAGGGCCCAGAGGGGTTGAAATCATACAGGGGTAGAGGGAGGAAATTTACCCCGGTTGGTCAGTCTTCAACACAGTCCTCCTGTATTTTCAGGCAGAACCTTCCCCGCAGACCACATCGGGGCAGAGCTGAGGAGCATACCAGCGAGTAACCCGGATGGGTGGCGTCCCTGTGGATACCAGGTGAGTGTAGCAGGGGCTGAGGATGCGGACAACAATCACAAACAGTCATGAGCGTCCCCCGCTCCTCACCTGACCCGCGGTCGCATCGGCGCAGGCTCGTATCGTGTGGCGCCAGGAGGGCAACTGGGCTCCAGCCCTGCGGCTATGCGCCGCCCTCCAACAGCAGATGGACCCAGGCCTCGGAGCGGAGGGGCTGGAGCGCACCCCAGTGTGGGCTTCCGCGGCAGCCCCACCTCCCGCACCGGCGCACCAAGCTCGGGACAGCCGCAGTGAGCAGGGCAGGAGCCGCTGCAGTCACGCTGGATCCTTGTCGAGGGACCTGGAAGGTAGAGATCCCGGGTACCCCGTCTGCGGCCGCAGTGCCCACCACGGCCGCAGGGAACCAGGCGCAGGAAGCTGGGCATGTTCAGGGGCCAGAGTATATGCGTGGCCAGGCTGCCGTTACAGGCGATGCAGGTCAGTCTCTGGGGTCCAATTTCAATCAAAACTTTCAGTATGCAGGCAGAACGATATAGGCTGCGGATCTTTAGTATATTAGCTGATGGCGACGCAGCAAACCGCAGATGTAGGCGGATTACTGTCAAATCCACACGGAGCTCGGGAGCTAAGCAGCAATCTTGGGCTGCTGAACAGTGCCACCGAGGCAAATTGATTTAACAGAGATTTGCACTCCTCTTGTTGTTCCAGTGTCAGATTTGAAGAGAGGTTAACTCCTTCTATCTTTCCATCTAAAGGTTGTCCCCTGAGGAGGTCAGGCAGAGATTCACTCTCCTCCTCCTGAGCAGAGGCTAGAAGCAAAGTTCACAGTTCTGGTCTGGAGACATAGGTTTTTAGACGGTTGGTGTGAAAGACCCTGGGGGCCTCCTTAGGAAATCCACCAAATAATTGACCTCTCCAAGTTTTCCCACAACCTTGAAGGGTCCAATCCATTTGACCTGTAAGGCCACCTGCCTTGTAGGTACCATCACTAGAACTAGCTGGTCTTGCGTAAACTCAACCATGTTGGCCTTCTGGTCATGCCAATGCTTCACCAGAGCCTGACCTGCTGTCAAGTTATCAGAAGCCTCTGTCATCATGTGTGTCATTCTCCTTCGGAGACCTAACACATAGTCGGTTACTCTCACTGGCTTGGGGGAAGGAGCACTCTACAACCCCTCCTTAATTAGGGCCAACAGGCCTCTAACTGGATGACCATAGAGGAGCTCAAAGGGACTAGATCCAACTCCCTCCTGAGGGACTTCTATATAACTAAAGAGAAGTCATTGCAGTAGAAGGTCCCACTTTCTCCTAAGGGGTTCCTCAAAGGCACCTATCATGCTCTTCATAGTACGGTTAAACCTCTCTACCAACCCATTCGTCTGAGGATGGTAGGCAGTTGATAACTTGTAAGTCACTCCACAGTTTATCCACATGGCCTGCAGGTAGTGGGACATAATGTTTGATCCCCTGTCAGAGATGACTTCCTTAGGTCAACCTACCCATGTAAAAATAAGAAGTAGGGCCTTGGCAACTGCCTGAGCAGTAACATTCCTCACAGGTATAGCTTCAGGTTACCTGGTAGCATGGTCTACCACAACCAATATAAATTGGTTGCCTGAAGAGGATGGTGGGTCTAAGGGACCAACAATGTCGATTCCTACCCTCTCAAAAGGAACTCCTACCACTGTGAGAGGCACCAAAGGTGCCACATTCTTGGCTCCACTCTTGCCAGATGTCTGACAAGTGTGACAGCTCCTACAGAATTTATCTACATCAGACCCCAACGTAGGCCAGTAGAAATAAAGAAACATCCTTTGCCTGGTCTTCTTAAAGTTTTTGTGACCAGACAAAGGAATCTCATGGGCTAACTGTAAAAACTGGGGTATTATCTCCTGAGGCACTACACCTCTTCTGTAGTCCCCTGGGATAGACTCAGTAGGTTCACTGTAGCTAGTGGAATAGTCACAGGTGTGACTTTGGACAGTCCTCTCAGGGATGTCCTGGTTTGATGAACAGGAGTGTTATCTTTCTTGTTTCCTGAGACCTTGGGTTTCCCCTTTTTCTCCTTTTTTCTGGAAATAGAAGCTGGCATTTCCTGTGGACTGGGTGTTATAGGTTCTCCTGTAACAACCTCTTGAGAGTCATCTAGGGTGAGCGCTTTAGCCTTCGTTATTTGTTCCTGTTTCCTTTTACTGGGAGGCCTGGGGCTGCTTGCAAAAACTCCTAGAGTTTTTAAGTCATTCCCCAGCAGGACTCTCTCAGGTACCTCACTTTGTACACTGACAGGTAATCTTACAGTCATATTGTTGCACTGGATGAGAGCTGCTAGTCTTGGAAGCAGTTGGACAGGGCCTTCAGTAAGCTTAGTGAGGCCTTTGGGTGCCTTAGCAACATCCTCAGGTTTGAAAAAGGTGTCATCCACCACTGTAATGCTGGCCCCAGGGTCTCTAATGGCAGGGGCCTCCTGACCATTTACAAGTACACTTTCCTTGTAATATTCTTTTTGTGTTATCTGGTATAGAATTATATACATATAAATTCTCCTGTTCCCACAGACCCAGGGACACTAAAGAAACACTGGCAGAGACTCCATTGGGGTCTTCAGCCAATAGTTGAACATTTCCACTTGCCATACATACTTCTCCCTCAGGGATGAAGGCTAAGGAGGCAGTGTGGACCCCTGAAGGTTACCCTTGCATCCAGGATCCCCTTTCACATGGTCAGTTGACCCACACGCATAACATTTTTAAAATGTTTTGGCAAATGGGGGCTTCTGCTGACCTCCCTCTGGTTTGGCACCAGAGGTATCACTAGACTGATTTGGTTTCCCTTGTGGCTTACCCTTTTTCTGTTTGGGGCCCTCTTTTGGATTGGAGGTATTAGAATTCTCTTTGCCATTTTTCATTTGCTGCTTCCCTTCATCTTTTTTCTGAGTTGCCCCAGAATCCTTGCAAGTAGCCCTGTTGGCAACCCACAAGTCTGCAGCTTTTGCTAGATTCTTGAGATCAATCTCTTTAGAGTCAGCCAAGTGATGTCTCAGCTCAGGAGAGCAGGCATCAAAAATAGATTCCAACATAAACACATTTCTCATTCCTTCAAAGGTGTTAACTCTGTAACCCTTAACCCAACCATCTAGGTTCTTCAAACATGCACACACTGGGTAACCCAAGGGGTACCATCAGTCTTTTTGAGGGTCCTAAACCTCTTAAGTTACTGGGAAGGAATCTTTCCAAATCTAGCTATCAAAGATAGCTTCACATTTTCATACTCCACTTTCAAGTTCGCCCACCTCCATTACACCATCAGTTACAACCTGGGGGAGCCTAGACAAAAGCCAAGGAATCAACTGATTACATGTGAAACCCTGAATCTCATAGTTATACTCAAAAGCACCCAACCAAACCAAAATATCAAGTTTGACCTCATACATACTCAAAGCTTCCTTAGGCATGCAAGCTCTCTTAGGACAATTTCTTCCTTTCAAGAGCATGTTGCATTTCCATTTCTCTTAGTTTGATTTCTTGATGTTTGTTTTCAGTTTGCATTTGTAGCCTTTTGAGCTCTAACTCAAGTCTAATTTTTTCAAGAGAGACACATTCTGGACTCAGTACTGGACCTGGTAGCGTCCCTGTGGCTAAAGGTTGAGGCCTAGGAGCTTGTTGAGGTAAAGAGGGGCTCACATCCTGAGACTCCTCTAACTCTTCTGACTCATTTTCTGAAATAGCATTTGTGACAGACCTACTATTCAGGTTTTGATGATTCAACAATCTTTCAATCAATTAATTTTTCTTTCCTTTAATGGGGAGATTCCTGACCTTGCACATTTCTTTCAGTTGCTCTACTGTTAGAATGATCAGGGCTTCCTGTCTGAAGTTATCCATATCTGGCATATTATAATTTCTTTTCTAGTGGTGCTTAGGCTTGTGAAGGTTACTATTTGAAAAAAAGAAAAGCAGAACTCTCAAAGTAACAACTCTACAATGTATCCTCACCGCCTGCCACCAGTGTTAGGCAAAGTTTGAATGCAATGCCCTCTGGAACCACTGCAAGCAAATATGACTACAGGTGTAAGCAAACCAACATTTGGTATAAGTCTGTACTACACAGTTTTGGTAGCGGGGCTGAGCAGCCAGGTTTATCTCAAGAGGGGAATGTGAGCAGTAATGATATTACACAGAGGTCTACAACCACAGGTGTTCAAATGAACTCTTACACTCAAGGTTTCTTTGATAAATACTTATTAATTTATTTATCTGTCAGTTATAAAACATTCATAAGAAGGAGGCAATTATATAACACACAAATATACTACATACTATTTCAGAATACTTTTCAAGAGGAGTGAAAGGCAAAGATTATTAGAACATGAAAGGTTACAATTATTCTTAGACAGTGCAAATACTTGGAATTCACCAGAAGAGTCAATTCAATTCATAGGCTAGGCCAAAGTCAATGGGCTAAAGTCTTGGATCGGATAAAGCGGTTCTGGTAAGTAAACAGTAAAGTCTCTGCACAAGTTCTCAGAAGTAGTTTGTAAAAAGACGAATCATATGTTGGGTCACAAGCTGATTAGGCCTGCAAGTTGCAACAGTTTCAAGCACTTTCACTGCGAGAGGTAAGTTCTCTCTTGTTTCACAGTACCTTACAATGAAGAAAAAGAGGCAGCTGATGACTTCTGTTCCTGGCAGTTCCTGCAGATCTCGCTGTTCCTGTGCCTCAGTCGTGGGGACAAGAGGGAGGACATTGAGGGACTCCTGCACAGCGCTGGGACTGGTCAAAAGCTCGCAACTGGCAAACCTCAATTCTGGTAGTCTCACCAACTCAAAGGGAAAAGTCGTCCTTGGAAGGCTTCTCTGTCGAGGCGAACTTTGCAATTCGGACCTGCCGCAAGGCTTCACCCAGCAAACCAAAGGTCCAGGAGTTGCAGCAGCTGTCCTCTTCAAGCTCTTCAAGCTCATCTTCGGTTCTTTCGTTCCAGTGGTCGACTCTGCCTTCCAAGCCAAGAGACTTGCCTTTTATTCGGTTCTCTCCCATTTATTCCAGCCTAGCTGTCACTCCCCCAGAAGGGTGGCTGTCCTTGCTGGACAGTCATTCAGCCAATCACCACAGAGTGCATTTGGGTCTCCTAGGAGAGTAAGCATATGGAGTTTCAGGCACCTCCCTAACTTCCTGCCCACCCCAGACACTCGGGCGCCAGAGACGGTCTTCACTCCTGAAGCCTGACAAAGGCAAATGAACAAAGAGACCAGACTAGGTTTGGTGCACAGAGACACACTCTAGAAGCACCTTTCCACAAAGAAATGGCCAAAAAAGAAGACCGGGACCTGTGTTTACAGAGGGAGTTCAGACGCCATCTTGAAAAACATGGCTCCTGCGATTTAACAAAACCACTGCCACCAGCTATTCTGAGAGGAAAGGGTAGCATTTGACTGCTACATGAGTATCTAGACACAGGGGATACTAAGTAACATCCTCCGGCACTCTATTGTAAGATAGGGTGTGCTGGGTCTAGGAACTTAAAAGACTAGTAAAGTCAATTTCACTTTACTTACTCTGGGAAACGGTAGTTTATCCCAAAGAAGGCAGTTAAACCTTGGGAAAGCCTGAACAGGCTTCCCTGTGCCACTGCACTGAGGGTGCTGTGTGACACAAATGAAAAGATGATGCATATGGAGTTGGTTAGACTACAGAACTAAAGAAAACAATGAGGTAACACACATATCAAAATACATGAGATAGTGGGAAAAAGGGTCACACTCTCTTCAGGTAAAAAAATCAAGTCCTCAAAATCCAACAAAGTTGCTGGGGGTCTCTAAGGTGAAGGAAATTAGCACATTTTTGAGAATTCTCCCTAACACCCTCATGAAGATATTTTGTAATATTTTATTAGGAAATGTCTCCATGTATGCCGGAGGTTGATGTTTTCGCTTCGCTGTCACTGGTGGATGGGACGTCAGTTTATTTCTAGATGCCATAGAAATTGTCTGTATCCAGTCACATTCCTCCATTTTCTTCTTTACCTTTGTTGGATTTTGCTTAAGGTCTTCTTCCGTGCAGTTTATCTCTTCTAATTTTACCTGATATCTCTGTACCCAGTCTGTCAGTGTTTTATTCTTTTTCCCTACAATTTCAGTGTTAAGGATATCAAAACATTTTGAGCAATCTGATAGGATTGTTTTCCTCTATAGCATCAGGCTATTTCTGTTTACAGTTGTTTGCAATGAAAGAAAACTCAGCCCTCTGCATATTGATGCCATTGAGGTTGACATCGGGAGTCCTAACACTCAGCGCCAGAAGTAGCCGTCCAATCTCAACCAGATTTCCTCTGGGATCTTTGGCATTGCGTCTGACCCATATATCGAAGTGGGGACGACCTTTGCCTTATAAAATTTTATGATCGGTATCATGGAGAATCAACCACATTTGTTATCAATTGCTTTTGCTTGTGCTGACAAATGCTTGATTTTTTCAACGAGGCAGGCTTGCATAATGGACTCCCGTGGGCTATTGCTCAGCATCACCCACAGGTATTTAAATTCTCTCATGTGTTCTATTTTTGAGCCCTTCAGATATCACTACAGTTTTTCAGTTTTCCTGATTGATTTTTCAAGC
The DNA here is from genome assembly GCF_040938575.1 of Ambystoma mexicanum. Lineage (NCBI taxonomy): Eukaryota > Metazoa > Chordata > Amphibia > Caudata > Ambystomatidae > Ambystoma > Ambystoma mexicanum. The sequence goes on from NC_090932.1 coordinate 664,651,278, forward strand.
ATCATACTTTTTGTTTTCTTTTTGTTGATTTCTAAGTTGTTTCTTGTGATGTATTCTGCCAAGTTGTTGAACTGGCACTAGAGGCCAATCGTTGTTTGATCTAGTAAAATCAAGTTGTCCGCATAGAAAAGACGTTTGACTTTAACCCCTCCTATTGCTGGGGGGAGAAGGATCCGACATCAGCTTTGGAGTCCTGGAAATGAAATCCCATAGATCTGCATTGAAGAGAGTTGGGGCAAGTGGGCACCCCTGCTTTACCCCTCTTGTGGTTTGGATTACTTTAGACAGTGTGCCCACTTGATTCAGCCATACTCTCATTGATGTATTTCTGTGCAAGGCTTGCATTGGATCCAGAATCTTCCATGGGCATTTCTTGTCAGAAAGTTTTTTTCCACAGGATTTCGCGGTTCACCTGGTCGAATGCTTGGACCAGGTCAACAAATGCTATGAAGATCCGCCGACTGCCATCCATTATCCTCCCCTTCAAGGCACTTAAAAGGAGAATGTTTGCTGTTGTTCCTGCATCCTTTGCAAAGCCCGATTGGAAAAGGTTAGAACAACCTGTTGATCTAACGCACAACTGAAAGCGATCCAACATCAATGAGCCAAAAACCTTTCCAATAACATCTAATAGAGCTATTGGGCGGTAATTTCTTGCATTTTCTCTTGGACCGCTTTTGTAAATTGACACCACCATTGACATTGTCCACGATGTTGGAATAGATCTTATTTCTGTGCATTCTTTGATGACCTTGTGGATGCAGGTGGCCCATTCCTTCGGGTGCTCTTTAAGGTCTGTGTTGGTGATTCCGTTAGGGCCGGGGGCCCTTGAGGTATTCCGTTTTGAAATTTTTCCCCTGATCAATTCCAGAACACAAGGCATGTCCCAAGTTGTCTGGGTTATCTCTCTGCGGAGAGAGGTAATCACACCTGGGTTTTGGAAGAATGCTGAGAAAAGCTTGACCCAATCTTTTTCACCCACGTTATTCTGCAGTGAGTTGTTTGTGTCTTTTGCTTTTGTTTTGATCAGAGACTAAAAATCCCTCGATTTCTGGCAACAAATCACTCATAACATTTCTTCATTTTTGCTTGCTGCAGTCGCTGCCATTTTTTTTATATGTTTTCAAGGCCATGCTGGCCTTTTCTATTTATTCCACATTGTTGGTTTTTGCTGCCAATCGTTTCGCTGTTCTTAGTTTTCTCCTTTCAGCAATCAATCATTTATAATACTGATGGCATTTTGGTTTTGATATGGCACTATTCAATGTTTTCCTTTTTGTTTGATAGTCAGAAGTGGTTGATATTCAATGTTCGCAGCATCAATTTCATTTTTTTAGTAGTTGAGATATATGTGGATGTTACATTTTTGATAGCATTTGTGGTTAATCTTAAATGAGATCCGCTGCTGCAGTCCTCTACTGCTGCTGTCATTTTGCTTCTTATCTCATCGTTAACAGGTTATGATCACTAAGGTTAGTCCAAATTATTTTGAAGGCTGAGATAAGAGAGACAAGTTCTCTAGACATGAATATGTGGTCTATTAGAGCTTTTTGGCCCTCTCTCTCTGAAGTAGGTACAGGTTCCATGTCCTTTTCCAATGTCGTGTGGAGGTTATATAAATCTCCAGACACCATCAATGATGACCAGAGAGTACCTCTCTCCGCTGTAGGCATCATATTTTGCATTTACTCTTAACTACCAGCAAATTCGGATTGGTTGCATTCAAGTCACCACATAATAATATGTACTTAGATTAAAATCAGTATATATTCCATCCATAATATTCTCTTCTATGCCATTTCCATAGATTTTTTATTGCGCATGGCTAGCGGATTCCAATATCTATTGATTATTATCAAGGTGTGTCCCTGGTCGTCCTTTTCTTGATTCTCCTCATGTCTCCAGTTTAGTAATAGTACTTGAAACAGTCCTGATGATGGTCATCCTTTCAAGCCTTTTGAGGCTGGTGAGCTAAAAATGTCATAAACATACAAGTAAGGTTTTTCAGTTAGCCATGTCTGGAGACATAAGAGGAGCAGAGCAGTTTTCAGTAGTTTTCGAAATATTACTTCACTATACTTTTTAGCTCTTCCTCTGTTTTAAAATCCACATTGCACACATATTACAAGGACAACTAGTCTGACTGCCTTCTATCATTTCGGATACACTGCCCCCGCTTTCAAATATCATCATCCATGATGATTCTTTAATGGTAAATCGCCAGACTATTCCCACTTCAGAACAGTCCAGGAACCTAGGTGCAACTCACCAAGCTTCCACAGTGCTGTTCTTGTAGCCAATTTGTCAGACTGGGCAGCTACTGATTGGGATAGCCCACACTGAGGCACTTTATACATTGCACACCATATGATTCACAGCAGAGCATGGTGACTGATATCACTTCTCTACTTGATTTGCAGAGTAGTACTGGGGATCCACTGGGGCATTCGGCATCTCTAACTGGGCCCTGCCTGTTGTGTACGGTACTCTAGTGTCTGCTACTTCTGGTAGAACTGTTCTGTTGGACCTACCCCTCTCTGCCATAGGACAGCAGTCTCTGGCATTGTTAGGCGTCATTGTGCTCGGACTTTCGGGCAAATTGAAACACATGGACATTTCTATTTCTAGTTGATCATCAGATTAGCTAGATCATACTCTGTGTCAGATTCTTTCTCAGTTGACCTGCTGAGATTATAGTTTCCTCTTATCGATAGCTGGTTTGGGGTGTGAGTCTTGACAGGTAATTACTGAGAAGCAGTCTCTTTCTGGTTGTGCCATCTTAGATTTGTTGGGCTTGCAGGGCTAACTCTGTTATATTGGCCGCACACGCAATGACATGCCAACGTTCCACTTTGGAATGCCATTGCGTGCACACTTTTTGTGATAAGTGACAGTTGGCCCCAAATGTCATTACGGAGCTGGGCTTGCTGATGTTTAGAACCACATGGGCTCTTGTTATCAAATAAACCTTTATTGTTTCCATCTTCATGGTGTATGTGTACTGCTTACCACATTATAAGTAGCGATGAGGATACGGTTCCAGGAAGACCCTGTACAGCATCCAGATGTGGGTACCAGATGCCAGCGGAAGTGGATTCTGTCCGGATGGTATGGGCCCATCTGAGTGACACCCCCATCATGCCAGCTGTGTGCATCCAACAGTGATCAGTGGCTGTGGCTGGCAGAGCTGGAGGGTGAGCTCCAAAGTTCCCCTCCCATATAAGGGCTGGTGCGCTCTTGGGGGGTGAATGCCATCTGCATATCCAGCAGGGCAGCGCATTCCCATTGGGCGGCCCTCGGAGCTATAAAACATACAAGTCCAGCTGGGGGAGCGCACATATGGGGGCTCGGGTTGTGGCCCACGTGAAAACCAGCAAGTGACGCAGGGGGCCATATCCACATTCACCGGCACTTCCAAGTTATGCGTTCCCTATCAGGGCTCGAGTCGGGCCCAGGGTGCGGGTTGGAGGTAGAGGGATTCCTTGATCCCCAGCGTGTATACATGGAGAGGAGTGTGGTTGGCGGTCTAGTCGTGGCCCATTGCACGTACTCTGGAGCGGGACCAGCAGTATTTGGCAGTGTGGTGTGGTGTGCTGAGGATCCTCTCAGTCTGGATTTGGGAGCAGATTGGCCATCTGAGCCCATGACGGGGCTGACGCCAAAACACATGCCGTAACGTGTGTGAGGAAGTTCGGCGTACAGCGGGAGGTGGAGCAACAGTGGATTTGTTTTCTATTCAAGTATGTTTTTAACACCCCTGCCACAGTCAGGCGGCAGTGGAGGACAGGATGACATTTGGGTGGAGGCGGCAGTGTCGTTTCTTCATAGAAGCATATTTATATGTATGTAAGTGCGTATTTTCAACATATTGAAGTTGACTGACTGCACGCTCAGGCCGTATGTGGGTAGTTCATTGTGCTTTCGGGAGATATTTTGATTTACATTAATGTAATATCAAAAGGTACTTCCTCATTTTTGGAGAAAGGAAAATTCATGTAACGTTTTATTTTTGGTCTGCAAAATCCTAGTCAACGTTTCATTGTAGATTAGGTTTTATGGACATAAATTAGTAGTATTTCTTATACGACGGTTACTTTCTCTTGTTTATTTTTTATTTGCAGATTACTTTTGCTTCTTTCTCTGCATGTGTTTCATCAGAGCTAAATTCCAGTTGGGGTTTGCAGTGGTTGTTGCACACCGGAAAGGATTTACCAGTGGGAAGTGTCATTCAAGTGGAATTTAAGGGCTCAGTTTTTCAGTGGGAATTTCACTACAATACATCATATTACAGGGGTTTAGCGCAGTCACACATGTAACTGTTTTTATTAAGTGTGCTGCAATTTATCCTATAGCATGTGACTTATATTATTATATCAGTTTCCTAGTATTGGGGTGCAGTGTCACCCTAAGTGCATTTAATATATTTTTTTGTGGAGGGTTTTTCTACGGTGGTCCATCTTCATAGGGGTGCACGGTGGGTGCATTATTATCTTTATAGTTTCTTGCATTAGTTACTATGCAGAATCTAGACCCACCCCAAAACCTTTAGCTATGCCACAGGAACCACCAGTTCCATGGCAGCACTGGAAAGAGCTCTTAAAATGTTATTTCGTAGTGTCTGGATTCGAGACCTTCTCAGATGAGAGGACATTTTCTACTCTCATGTGCTGCGTGGGAGTGGCAGCGGTAAGAGTGATTTGAAAACTCCCGGATGTGCAAAGAGAGGATGGTGAGGATGGTGTGAGTTTGGATCGTGATGGGTTATATCGGAATGCAATGAGAAACTTGGAAGCTCAATACGAAAAACAGGTGAATATTGTTTTGAAAAGGAAGCAAGGAATTGGTGAGTCTGTGGAGGAATTTGTGGTGGACTTGAGAGGCTATTGGCTTCACGTGAATTCACTGGAAAAGAGGGTGAATACATCTGTGATCAACTAATGGTGCACACATCAAATCCCAAAATTCTAAAACGGTTATGGCAAGCAAAAATCCTGCCACAACAGTAGGCGTAAACATTAGCTAGAGGTATGGAGTTTACAAGAAGATGTTTGAATGAGGTGAATGCAAAAAGTCCCAAAGAGAGTGTAAATGTTGTAAAGGATAGTGGGGGAGTAAAGGAGTCTGTTAACGAGGAGGAGAAAGTGTGCACAGTCAAAATGTTCAACGGACCAGGGGGCAGTCAAAATGCCCAGCAGGGTATCAGAAAGGCAAATTGTCCCAAATGTGGATATGAAAAACACGCTCTACACCCAGTTATGAGATGGAAGTGTAGGAAGTGTGGCAGATTGGGACATTTCACCAGGTTTTGCGAAACCAATCACACTTTGTATGAGGTCACCCTCATACATAGTGTTATTGTTTTTGCAGTTCAGTGTAAAGTGTGTGTTTCAAGAAATAAATGACTAGTCTAACACAATTGTACACATCATGGGGGAGGTGGGAGAGGATGACGAGGGGTAAAATAACCCACCACAGGTGGAAATTGTGATGGCTGGGGGCCCAGTGAAAGCATTGGCAGTCTCAGGGTTACCAAACACTATTATTTCAGAGGAGAAATATGAGTAGATTTGGGTTGGCAAGAGTCACAGGTTACATTCATCTGATATATGACCCAAAGCATTTGGTGGTGCAATGTTGCATATGGAAACAGACATATATATGCTAAGGTGTAGGTTGCTGAAAAAGTGGATTTCTTATTAGGATGGAACAACCAGGAAAGCTGCGATTTGAATTACATCCAGGTAAAGAAATTCAAGTAAGGATGATTGGTATAGATAAATCGAAGACAGTTCTGCAAAAGGTGGGGAGGAAGTTTAACAATGTACTCCGTTTAGGCATTGGAAAATTGCATGGGTATTGCTAGAAGATCCAGTTCTTGGAGGTTGCCAGGTGGTGTGTACATAAAATAAGGAATCTGCCATTTGGGCAGAAGATGCGATTGGAGTTAAAGGGTGTGTGCGAACACGAAGTCATTGACCCATTGAATGTAGCAAAGGGTTGTCCACTATTGTGGTTGCACAACGCCTAATGGTAGGATTAGGCTTTGTATTGATTTAAGAGACCTTAATCACAACATATTGATAAACAGACACTCTTTACAGAGAGTAAATGGAATGTTGTCCACAATGGAGGAGGCTGAGTGGTTTTTGACTCTAGATCTATTAGCAGCCTTCCTCCAGGTGGATTAAAACCACACATCAAGGGCTCTTACTGCTTTTATCATGCCGATAGGTGCTTACCAGTTTAAGAGAGTACCCTTTGGTTTGGCATCAGCATCAGCCTTTTTTCCGAAAATTATGGAAGATCTTTTGAGGGACATTCCAGGCATAAGATGCTTCCAAGATGATATTGTGGTAGGTGGCAAAACGGAATTGTAGCAGGATATGAGGGTAAATGAGGTCCTTAGAAGACTTGAGGAGGAGGGAATGACTTTGTGAAAAGACAAATGCCTGTTTAAAATATGGCAGGTGTCATTCTTGGGCCATAATCCCTCTGGAAGGGGAATGGAAACTCACCCATGGTCAATGCCATTTTGGAAATTAGTACATCGACTTGCAAAGAGGAGCTAATTTTGTTCCTAGGATTGATTGAATTCTCTGCCAAGTTTGTTGAGAATTTTTTGGCCAAGTGTGCCATATTGAAGGATTTGTTAAAAGCAAGGGCCGATTTCATATGGGGAGAGGAAGAAGGGAGGGTTTTTAGGAAAATGAAGGAGGAGGTTTAATTGTTTTTTTAAATTTGTTTTATAATACGCTTAATACCGTACCTGAGTTCAGTTTCTAAGCATGGATCCGGGATTCGAACCTCTGTTTGTGCCCACGGTCTAGGTTAGGTTCTGAGTCAGAACAGAAAAGGTGTGAAAGTACCGGTTGTCTTCGCATCGCAGGCTCTCACTTCTACTGAATCTAGGTACTGCCCTGTTGAGGGCGAATGTTTGGCTTGTTATTGAGCTTCAAACTATTTTAAAACTAATGTCTGGGGCATTTCATATGTGATCAACAGTTATCACAGGCCCTTGGTCCACCTATTTACCACAAGAGTTTCGGGTTTAGCCACCCCGAGAATCGCCAAGTGGGTCTCTGCTTTGCAGGTTTTCAATTTTTTGGTTAGATTTGTTCCGGGAAGTTGTAATCCTGGTGCATATTGCTTATCAAGGTCCCCTAGGATGAGTTCTGTGGAGGGAGAAGTGGAGGGTAATGAGTGGATTATTGCTGATGCATGTGTTTGGATGTGACAGTGAATGCAGAATGAATTCTGTATGAATGATCATTGATGAATGCGGATACGCGTGTGCCAGCTGTGCAGCATGCTTCTTATTGGGAGGAGGAAGAAGGTTGGACGGAAGGCAGGAGGACTTGTTTTTATTGGTGAGGTGAATATTTGTCCAAACTGGACACACCAAGTTGATGTGTCTCGTTTAGACAAATATTCACTGTAACATTGCATTTCCTTTACTGGGCAACAAAGTGAAAGGCAGCATAATTAGAGGTCTTACTTGTACTGGCCCACATTGTTGTGTCCAGGTTGAACATGTTACTTTAATGTTGCATGGTATTTTTTACTGGACATCAAAGGTGAAGACAGCATAATGAGAGTTCCTACGTGGTAGTGGCCCACTTTGGTGGGTTCAGTCTCGGCATATTTCTTTACTCTGGTGTGGCATTTTTTGCTGCCCATCAAAGGTGAAGGCAGCATATTGATTGCTCTTGTGTGGTACTGGCCTACATTGGCGGCTCCATTCTGGGCATATTTCCCTACTTTTGTATGGTGTATTTTACTGGACATCAGAGATGAAGGCATCACAATGAGTCTTCTTACTTAGTACCGGTCCACATTTGTCAGCCAGTTAAGACCCATTTTCACTGTGGCATTGCAATATTTACTGGACATCAATGGTGGCGACAACATGAGAAGGGCTCCTACTTGGTATTGGCCCACATTGGTGGGTCAGGTCTGGATATGATTCTTTACAGTGCCACTACATTTTCCACAGGTTTTCAAGGGGGGAGGCAGCATCATATGTGTTCCTACATCGTACTGGCCCATATTGGGGGTCCAGTTAGGACATATTAGCTTACTGTGTAATGGCATTTGGTCCTGTTTAATGCCAACAGGAGTATGTTCCTTTACGGTAATAATGGCATATATTGGTTCAGCCTCCATGGACATGTATAGGCACAGACAACATGACCTTGTTTTTTATACTCTCATATATTGTGCGCAAAAGCATCATGAAAATGAGCTGGAAAATGCTCCTGTGCAATGTTGACGATTTGCATCTATTGGCCTTTTTCATGTGTCACCCCTACAAAATCCATTGCAAAATGGCTTTTTACCCAATTTTTCACAGAAGGTGTGGTGAAAATGTACGATTCTCACCAAACATTTCAAGCATATTCTCAGGTGGGAGAACTACTCTGAACCCCCCTTGCTGTATTTGGGCTACCTCACTACTCTCGGTCACTCCTGCATATTCGTGGTAAACATCTAAACTCCTCCACTTAAAAAATTCAGCAGCCCCCACAACTGACAGTAATAACATATTATTTCTAATCTCTACACACTTTTCCCCACTTCTTTCCTATTTAGTTCACTTTAATCTGAAAATGTATATCGAATTATGTAGTATAGTTATTGCTACTACATTTTAAACATTTAAAACATTTCAAATGTTCTTTTCTACTTTTGTTGCCTCTCTTCTTTCTGAGTTTCTCCTTTCTGACAGTCCGGAGGAAATGCTTAAGTTTAAAACATGCGTAGACTACATCAAAAACAAATTAAACGAAGTGAATACCTTTTCTTTTTACAGAGGCATCACGAGGACAGATGTTCACTTTTACACACTGAGCCAAAAAAAAACAAAGACACACTTGACAGCCACATGATATAGGCAAATTACCTTTGTACAGGATTTTAATCATTTTTTCTTCTCCTATATACTAAGATTCAGAAACTTAGTAAAGATGGCTGCCAAGTAGGTTTGGCATGATTAGCGCTCATGGGCCGAGGTAAGTGTTTTCGCTTTAAATTTTTTCCCGGGACCTATACACCTCCAGATCCATTTGTATGTTCACAATGTTTCAAAATAATTTGTATTTCATCACTTTATTTTCACTTTCAACAGCTGTTTGTTGGCCAAATATATGACTTAGATGTAGCCTCGTGAGAAATGCAGGTGGTACAAAACAGTATTTATGCAACATAGGGGCAGTTGTCTGTTGGATCACAGACCCAGGCAGGCTGCACATACCACAGCTTGCCAGTATCTTTAGACTAAAAATGCAGTCAGGCAAGGCCTACCCTAAGAGCCGGTGATAATGAAATCATTTCTGTGGGCAGTAACCGCTGTGTTTTCACATTAGAAGAATGATGAGAAATAGCGAGATTTAAATTTCAATTGAACTATAGGGAAAGGCATGTTTTTGAATGGACAGCAATCTGCAGAGCTGGAACTTAACACCCTTCAGATCCGTCAAGCCTCCCTAGTGCACACCTTTTCCCTGTGTTTGCTTTTTTGTCTACTCAGATAGAACCCTTATACTGCAAACGTTTCTTCCTGCCTCCTGTTTCCCTATACTATACATTAAATTGTTTTTTCAGATTTCCTGGGACCGAGAAGAGGAACAGGAGGGTGCTCCCTTCTTTAACCTGATACTGCCTTTGAGGTGCAACTGGCATGTGTAGATGTTATAATTAGTTATATTATATGGCCTGGCTCCCCCACTGGCTCCTGCTGGTAATCTGAGCAAGGCTCCCTCCACCCAGGCCTTTCCCCTCAGCCACAAGCACCACCATCAAGCGATGAACAGGGTACCCAGGCCAGGACTCCATCAACCGGCCTGTCCTAGTCTTTAGACACAGGTTGGTGGTCCCACCTTCCCTTCCTTCTCACCCGCTAGTTGTCGGAAATCTGTCATCCAGGTGGCCAGGACATGGCCATCGCTATGGATCCAGTTCCTGGGGGTGGGGAATGATCACCAGGATCAGGGGTGTTCGGGGAGTGGAAGTGGGACACAACGAAGGGTGAAATGCAGTACCCCCTTTCTTATAACACCTTTTTCCCATCCTGCCCCATAGGATATTCAGAAGCTCTACCCCCCGAACTCCCTCTTTCCGACACAAACACTTTCTTAGATGGTGAAAGACAACGAACTAACATCAGATCTGTTGACCTGACATGGCCCAACACAAGGGTCAGGCAGAGTCAGGCAATTGACAATAATAACACACACCTGATGGCCCTTTCCCATCCCCACAGGGATAAAAGGCCGAGCATGAGAGCACACTATGAGCAAGACCAAATGCATGAGGAAGCAGCTATTCCAGGATGGCAGTTCAAATGGAGGAGAAAGGCGGCGAGACCTGAAAGGACAACAAGGAGGGAAGTGCCCTTGCCCTTTTCAACCCAGACCTGCAAAGCCTCAGTGAAAAGAATTATAAGACCGGGAACTACAGCTGGCGTGTGGTGAATCAGATGTCAATGGTGCCTGGAGCCCTCCCGCATTGATAGCCAAGGCAGGGAGACAAGCTTGCTATCGTGGTACCGTCCTTGACTGCAGAGGCAAGAAACCCCAATGGGTTCAGCACTGCTGGTAAATCAGCGAGAGCTGATAGAAAACCAGACGGTGTTGAGCCCAAGGTTGCAAATGGGCACATTGTATGATCTTGTGAACAAAGAACTTGTGCATGTTTAAGCTTGAAAGAAAGTCCAGCTAAGGACCAGCTGCAGAGTAGTCAGGCGCCATGTGGGTGCTCATTCGAAGGACTCTGGCTGGTCGCCTTTGTTGAAACTACAGCCCAGGAGGCCCTAGGAGAGGCCAGCGTGAGAAGTCAGAGTAGTTGTACAAATTCTGAGTAAAACCCATTGTACAATCGAAAGTCTCTGATATGTTGACAAGAGAAAAGCAAAGGGAAGTGAATCCCACATTCTGATAAAGCAAAGTGAACTGTGTGTTTGGCAAACGTGAACCCGGATGAGGGTTGCCTGCGTAATGGGGTGAATCATTGTGTCGACAAAAGTGAATCCGGCTGAGGGTTGTCCACAGTGAATGGTTGTTTAAAAAGATATTAAGACTCTTGAATATTACAAGCTGCTGATAATTTGAATGAAAGGCCGTAGTGAACCTGATGGAGGGAGGCCCATGTTGTGCGAAGGATCAGAGCCCGGCAGAGGGGGATCCTAAGGCGAAGAGTAATCGTCCTGTGAAGATTTATTTAAGGAACATTTCTTTTGTTGGTTGCAACACATCAGGTCCTCTGAGGCAAGAGACGGGCCTCATCACGACCTCGGCGGTAACGCCGGCGGTATTAGCGTGGGGTCTATTAGCGCGACCGCCATAGCCCCCGGCGCTAATAGTGCGGGATCATGAGTTGGGCATACTTGGAAGTCCCCATTCCCCATTGAGCCCATTCGAGAATGCCCCATTCCCCATCGGGCTCATTGGGGAAATTTCGCGCTCATACCGCCGGCGGATTTCCTGCAGGTGGTATGAGTGCGACTTCTCGGCGGATTTCACACCAGCTCAGAGCTGGGTTGAAATCCGCCGAGGCCCTGATTCGGTGGACCCTTAAATCCGGCGGTAATAGCGCTACCGCCGGATTTAAGGGTTACCGCCGAGGTCGTGATGAGGCCCTTTGTGTGAAAGCTACTTGGCCACAGAAGGCCCTGATATTTTGGAAATGAACTGCAACCTCGTACTGGCAAGGCCCAGGAGTGTTCTGTGCTCAGGAGTTCCACCTTGTCTGGTGCTAAAAACATGGAGAAGGGAGACCCACGCTATACCACCCTGACTTATCATTTTGTCAACACTTCTTTCTTTTCTTGTGAACATTATCCCAAACTATTTTTGCAACATAGCGGTAATGATTGTAAATAGGTTTTCTAATATAGGTCCCTTTCATTTGACTAGGCTCCTCTACAACAGTGTTATTATTATTTGATGGTCAAAGCTTGCTCCCATCTTAGATTTAGGTTTAGATTAGGCATATATCTCACCCATTATACAGTTTATTAAACACCCTTGTACTGTGATCACTTGTGTCTGTCTTTACTGTTGCCACCATGAGTCACTTACATCACAAACAAAATACTCTTAATATCAAGTTAATTTAGGTGTCGCCCGAGAACATGACATGACAGTTTGGCTTTACCATATAGATTGTGGATGGTCTGACTTCAAATAAAATGTAATTCTTTTCTATTTGGCAACAGAATAGATATGCACAGTGCTCTTAATATCTAGCCATGTACTCGCACAGCCATTACTTTACAAAATACATTTCTCACTATATTGAATCCTTTTCCTTTACCACTATGCAGTGACAAATCTCTCACTTCGGAGTCCCTTTCTCACACTCAGTAGAGAGTGTGCTTTTAAATCAGCTATTTCACTTTGCTTATCCTGGAAGACACTTTTCTGTCTAGCACAACCCCAGATGTTCAGTTTTGATTTAGTACACTGTCTGCCTTGGTACAGGGCTCAGGGATTGTTAAACCATTCAGAAATTCATTTTATATTGTATCCCTTTCCTTTAAAGGATTTTGAGTTTGTAAAAAGAGATACAGGGGGCCCAAAATTACTTCATAGGACTATATTGTTATTTACACTGAAAGAGAGGTTGCAGGTTTCAAATTCCTCTATGATCACTATGTGGGAGTTAATTGAATTATTAATACATAACAATTGCTACAGATCTACTCATGGATGTCCTCCCCATGAATATCTAATTGGGAAAAGATACCATTTCAAATGGAACTCCACCAATTGTCTGTTTTAGGTACTTACTTTAAATCACTATAGGTGGTGTTCTCAGGGAAATCATCAAGGCTCCTGAAAGCATAGGGACGTGGTTAGACAGCCTCTCCAGGTTCAGTCCTGGAGGCTCCATCTATTTGCCTCTCCAGGTTACCGCCAGATTTTATTCTTTTTCCTGGTCTCATCCACCTGTTTCTGTCTTCCTTCCAATGATTTTATAGAGCTCCAGTCTGCTGAGACAGCTCAGACAGTTTCGGAAAACCCAATTTTTTAGACAGAGATCCCCTTTCCATTGTGTGTGAACTCATTTAACCCATAATCACACCCAAACTATCTAAATTGTGAGGTGCCCACTTCTTAGCACATGGCACATGATTCAGATTAGAAATCTATTTGTCCTCCCCCTTAAATAAGGCCTCATCTCTTTCCACTGGGTTGTCCTGAAGTTTTTAGGCCCATCTCTGGGAGTAATATTTCTACCCATTCCCATTAGCCTTTAGGACCACAAAATCTACACCATGACACAAGTTTTCCAATTTTCATTTAAGGGTGACAAACTATGCATTTTTGAATTTGTCTATTCATGCTGAACGTATTGAACTGTGCATCATGTCAGCACATCACTGCAGTGAAGATGTCAGTTTTTTGTGATATTCAGAGAGAAGATTAATGTCATGATCGCAAGATTTTACAGACAGGTATTGGATTCCATAAGCTACCATATTCTCAAAGATGCCCATCCCTTATTTTTTCGCTGAATCTTTAATCACATTTTTGCTTATAACTATGGTTCAAAAGGTTGAATTTTGAGGGCAGTTGTATCACCGGATGGAGCCTTTCATAAGCTTTCTAGACATGTTTGAACCATTTTTGTAAACTATGCGGTCTCATGTTAATGGACAAAATATGATTCTCTATATAACCTACAGCAAATGTATTAATGGCATGCATTCTTTGAGTCCAATAAAACAACATACTTCTTTTAATCCATACTTAGATGTAGGTTTGGGCCATCAGCTTCTTTGTTGATTTGGCGTGCAATAAGCTTCTTTCAATGCTCAGGACCTGAAGAGGCGTTCTTATATTCCTGAACAGAAGGGTATAATCCCACCCGTTTGCATCATGTGACAGTCTCCTGTAACATGCCAATTGTCTTTGTGCTCGAGGAGAGAGCACAAATTGAATTTAAATTTTGATTATTATTCAGGGTTCACATCCATTGGCAGGGTCTTTATTGACTGAGTGACACTCTTTTCATCACAATGAAACTTTGTTAGACACAAGCACTGTCCCTTTTCTTTCTGCATAAGTTTCAAAGAAATTCCCAGCTACGTTATAAGGGTATGGGGAAGTTTGCTTGGCCTTTAGATGGAATGGAGAGGTCTTTGGACTTAAACACAAGTTTTAAAGTTAGCTCTGATGACAAAACATTGTGCTTTTAAAATGCATGTTTCTTTCCCCAATATACTTTTGCTTCAATGTCTTACATTTTGCTTCCATCTTCATTCTCGCAGCTTATTTTAAAACTGCTTTTTCTGTAGCCACCAGTTTCCTTAATGGGTGCCTTTGAATTTACATCTGCAGTGGAGTTTCCTCTGTACGTGTTTATTTCCATGGTGCAGAATGCACGCATTTCTCCATGTTAACACTCTGTGTTAGCAAAGCTGCACTATTGGTATTGGGACCCCTGCTCCTTCCTTCTTCCCTTCACTCTGGTCTTCCTCTTTGGGATCTACGCCTGCACCCTCTTCTGAAGCCAGAAACCTTGGAGTGATCTTCAACTCCTTTTTCTCCACCCCCCTCACACTCAGGACATTGCCAAGAAGTCCCACTTTGAGCTCTTCCTTCTCAAAGGAATTATCTCTTTTCTCACTTTCCCCCAGAGGCTTAATGTGACCCAAGCCCTGGTTCTCTCTAGTATTGACTATTGCAATAGACTCCTCCTGAATCTATCATCTTCCACTCTGCAACCGCTCCAACTAATCCAGATTAGGGCAGCAATAGTTATCCTTGGCCTTAAGTCCAGGGAGCACATCTCTCCTGCACTAAAAAGTCTTCACTGTCTTCTGGTTGCTGCACGGATTAAATTAAAATCCCTCTCCATCATCCACAATGTGGTCTGGGCCCAGGGACCACACCATCTTCAACTTTATCTTACTAAATTCTCTCCCTCTAGACCACTATGCTGCTCTGGCTCCAACTCGCTGTGTGTAAAGCGTTTTGCTATACAGAGGGCAGGTAGCTGTTCGCTTTCCTCAGCTGACTCCCTCCTATGGAACAGCCTCTCCCACCCTCTGCAGAAACTTCTTAAATTCCGGAAGCTCCTTAAAACTCTCCTCTTTACCTCCTCCTTCACTTCTTCTCTCACCATGATAATCCCACACTTGCTGCAATTGGTGTCCTGGGCCCTTATGCATCCTCGGGGCCTTGACCTCATGCACCCAATAAGCCCAGATCCTGTCTATCCTCTGCACTTGCACTTACACTCTCCGCACTGGAGGCTCGCACTTACACCCCTCCAAGCTCCAGTCTATGTAGCAATCAACATTCCTAGCACTTCATCTGTGGTTCACCCATGAGCTCAGACTCTCCAGTACTTCCCCCCTGCCCTCTTCCTTGCTGCACCTGCCCGTTCTGAATACTATCAAGGCATAGTAGGTCCATCCTCTTCTCCTTTTCCCCATTGCTCTTAACTATTGTGTTGTTTATGTATATTAATTAGTATTTCCCACTCCTGCTCACTCCTTAGCGCTGTGGGCGCTTTGGAACAGTATTTCTCATTTTATTAGCATCTAACAAACAAATAATAAATAAACAATAAATACATGTATTGGATGGCCTCCAACTTTGGGCTTTGTCATTTGAACACAAGGCCCATTTAATTAAATTGTTCCTTTTTCTGAAACCAACATTCACTTACTTGATAGTTCAAAATTACTTTGTTAACTTGCCTCTGCCAACAGTCTGTTTTCACATGTCTGCACTATTTTGGCATAACTCACTGAGAGGCATTTCATTTATATCTTGGGACTGGATTTACCGCACGGTAATGTCCCTTAGAAAGGGTGGGAATTCATTCCATGCATTTGGAGCACACATTCCAGTTTCTGTTATTAGTTTGAAGAGTTCTTTTACATGGCTTAGTTTTCAAGTTATCAACCAGATACTGCAAAGAGATTTCTGGATCAAGGTAAGTACTTTATGTAGAATCGTATGCTGAACTGGCAACAAGTGCAAAGACCGTCTGACCTCTGTTGAAAAGTCCATCCTGAGCAAGCCCTTGGACTGCCCGAACAGCCCTGTTCTGAATTTTCTGCATTTGATTCAGGTTGGCCTTGGAGGTACGAGACAAAAGGCTATTACAATAATCTAGCTTGTGGTTAATGAGCACAGTGGCCACAAAGGCGCTGTTCTCCTCTGACAGATAAGGCTGGGTCTGTTTCAATAGGCTTGATATGTAAGCGCAGGATGAATGTAGCTGCTTGGTATGTTTGTAAAATGACAGCTGAGAATCAAAGAAGACTCCAAGCATTTTTACATAAGAGGTGAAAGTGATAGAACAACTGGCCTTTGCAAACTGCTTATAGCGAGGATCCAGTTTTCTCAACCTAGGCCCTGAACCAACAATTAACAGTTCTGTCTCGCTGTCATTAAGTGCCAGTGAGTTTTGCACCACCCATCACTGTACCAAAGAATAGATCTGATTGATGGCTGTAGAATAATGGGCGTGGTCACCAGAAAGCTCTAAGAAGAGAGCCCACATCCAAGCCCTTGTCTCTGCAGCATCTAACAACTCAGCCAAACTCTTTAAAATCTACAAAGAAGCTGGTCAATTCCTGCTGCAGTCTCTACCTCTCCTGTCCTCTCCAAGGCCCTCTGCCCAGGCCTCGCTTCTCATTTCATCTCTAAAACCCAGGATATCCTGTCCACCCTCTCGTCCTCTCCTCCTCCTCCCTCTATTCTCTCCTCTACCGCTGGCCCCCCTGTGCCCACCTCTCCTCCCTCTTTCTCTTCCTTTGCTCTGTTGTCCCCTGGTGATGTTTCTAGACAAACAGGTCCTTCCCTGTCCTTCCAAAACCATCAAGGACCACATTGACACCCTTGATCCTGCCCTGGCTGTCTTCTGCAACAAGTCCTTGGCCACTGGAGCCTTCCCTTCCTCCCTGAAGCACTCTCTTATGCAACCTCTTCTCAAGAAACCCTCAGCCGCCCCCTCCTGCCTGGCTAACTATCGCCCCATCTCCATCACTCCTTTCTTAAGCAAACTCCTGGAAAAGCTGTCCATCTTCCAGCTTATTCTTCACACTGAATCTGTTGTTTGTCTACATGACCACCAGTCTGGCTTCAGAAGCACGGAAACTGCTTTAATGAACATCTGTGAAGACCTGCTATCTAACCTTGATTCTAATCTCCCCTCTATCCTCATCTTACTCGATCTCTCTTCTGCCTCATGAACCATGCCATCCTCATGAATCATCTTTGTGATAACCTGGGTATTACCAATCAGGCCCTGGCCTGGCTGACCTCCTTCCTCTCTGATCAGCCCTCCCAAGTACAATGTGGGTCCTTCCTTTCCTCTATCTTACTCTCTAACTGTGGTGTTCCCCATGGGTCTAACCTCTCTCACCTGCTCTTCAACCAACACCTGGCACCTCTCGCCCACCGCATTGCTGCTCTGTGCTCCAACTTTCAGTGCGATGCAGATGACACTGAGCTCATTTTCAGGCTCCCCTCTGCCACCTCTTCTCCTACTCTCTTCTCTGACTGTCTGCTATCCAGGAGTGGTGTGCCACCAACAATCTCTGCCTTAATGCCAGTGAGACAGAGACTCTCCTCATTAGAACACCAGCACCCTCCTTTCTTGTCACTCTCTGGCCGGCCTCCACTGGCCCTCTTCCTGCTCCCGGCTGTGAGGCTAAGAACCTCAGGGTCACCTTCGACATTACACTCTCATTTCTTCCTCACATCTCTGACTTCTTTAAGAAGTGAAACTACCAACTGTACCTCCTCAGAGGTATTCTTCCTTTCCTCTACTTCCCCCAGAAGCTCATTGTCTCTAGAGCTCTGGTTCTCTCTAGGCAGGACAACTGCAACAGCCTCTTTCTAAATCCGGCTGCTTTTACTCTCCGCCCTCAGCAACTCAGCCAAAATAGGATTGCGCAACTTGTCCTTGGCCTTAAGCCTAAGGATCGTGTTGGGTTGGAGGGAACCCCAAGGTAGGGTAGGGCTTCTGGGAGTCCATGGATCCAGAACATACGGAAGGCCCAACACCTTCCCTTCATTGCCAAAAAGGAATGCAGGTCCAAACAAACAGCAAGTTCAACCTGTGTTTTATTATGGCCAGAAGAATCACAGGGATCTGAGCAGGGAAGAAAAGCCCAAGTATGCTCTCAGAGAGCCTGGCTGCCGGCTCATTTCTAGTACAACAGTGTCCTGCTGACATCACAGCATGGGCCAGGTCGCAGAAAACCTATCTCACTCAGGGATTGGTTTTGAGTGATAGGCCCCATATAGCTACCCTGCAGAGGTTATTTCCATTGGTTCTACCGTGTCTGAGGGCTGGCCTGGCTTGCCCCAATTATCTAACTTCTACAATCTTGCAGTGTGAAAGTCTTCCCATTGGTTTAGAACCCATAGCCCCCCACTCCTAGGGTCCTGAATGGTGATTGGTTAGAGCTGATGCCTCAGGCCTGGGATAACATTTGTTCTCAGCTCGACATGTACCTTTTCAAGGTAAAAGAATAACTTTTTCATTGGCATCATAACCGTGTATGAAATTACCACTGCCTCAGCGGCCCCCTCTTATCATACAACATGCAGGCCCTCTGTTATAATTTGTGTCAAATCATGTCTGGATTTTGCAAAACTGTCCTTCTTTCCCAGCTGCTGTTCTTGGCTTTGTTTCAGCTCTGCTGAACCACACGTGATGCCATTGTGCTCTGGGCCTTTTCTGCTATGAATTAGTAGTATTTTATGAAGAATTAATAATGCTGTCTGTGCCAGGGTTTACTGTTGTTCAACAAGGGGAATGTTATCTTTCAGCACAAGTCGTTGGCTGAGAGCCTGGATTTCAAGGTGCATTGCCACTGTTTGCGAGGATCCCAGCACAACTTACTTCACTGAGAACTGTACTTGGCTGTAATTTTCCTGAAGCCATGTATGGCTTCCACAGTGCGCCATTTTATAATGCATGAATTACTTAGTTACAGCACTGTCAGGTGGTCCAAATACTTTTGCATTTCGATAAGGTTATTTGCATGTAAGGATGTAAGGATCTCGGGCACGTTGCAGTTTCTGCATGACGGTATTGCTACATTTAAACTGGTGACCAAATAATAAAGAAATGACAGTATGTACATGTATCTGTCCTCTAACTTCAGAACTGCGCATTTGTGTTCTTAATCTTATCTTGTGTATGTGAATGATTCAGTGTGCGGATGGCACATGTTCTTCATATCTAATGTGGCTATGTCATGAGGCCTCTAGCGGCACTCTTTTTGGCACTTTTAGTCAAGACTGTCAATTGAAGTGTCTTTGACAGCATTCAGATGCTCTTCATCTACTCTGTGCAAGGTATGAGTTGCTTGTAGGTTGTAGGGTTGACAGAGTGGGTACCTTTCAGCACATTTGTCACCCATGGGCTCAGTGGGGACTGGTGCAGAATGGTGCATGCAAGCATAGTTCTTTCTGTTTTTCTTCCAGGTCATTTGTCTGGGGGAAGCAGGGGTAGATTTCGACCTCCCTTCTTCAGTCCTACCTCTGGTCCACTTGTCGACCACATCACGAAAGAACCATTCATCTTCTTTTGGTCGCCATATCTTAGTCACTCCTCTGAGGTGTCCATAATGGTTTACATGATCATAAAAAGACCAGTACATGTAAGCGCATGCTCCTTCCGTTTTGTACCAAACCCACTTCCCTTCATACTTCCTTGGATCACTGGGATTGTCCACCTTTGTTCCTGCTGGAAACAGGCCACACATCTCTATCTTCCCCCTCAGTCTGTCTCTTTCTTTCACAGTGTCATCCATCACTCCTCCTATGCTCACATCCATCAGGATTTGCATTCTGATCGCTTCTTCTGCTGTTTTCTTGCATCCCACACAGTGATGCTGATCCTAGCCCAAGTGCTCCAGTTATTACCTTCAGTCCATCAGCCAGCCATGATGGCATCCATGACCATAGATACGCTAACCAGCTCTTGTCCTTCCCTGTTCCTTATGCTTAGTCCTCCGTCTTCACATGCATCTCTGCCAACAGAGCAACTGCATCTGAGAGAGTTCTGTGTCTTCATCGTTAGTGGGTATGAACGTGCAACATGAACTCCCGTTCTTTGTGCAAACTCATCCTTACATTGCTGTAAGGAGGTCCAGAACATGTCTATTCTGGAGCGCCACCAACCTTAGTGCTCAGAGATCTTTGTTTATGGTGTTGAACCCATTTACTGTCAAATTCATGGCTACAATTACCTCCCAGCAGGTTATATGTAACCATTTGGCATTTGTGTACATCTGTATTCCTGGTATTAGGGATGCAAAGAACATCTGTGTCCTGCTGAACAGTCTATGGTGCACTGGGACCTCATCCAGTGCTGCTACTGATTTGCTTGAGAAGTAATTCCCCCTTCTTTTCACTCTTCTCATTCCTGTCTGCTTATCTTCTTCCTTTATTTGCGCTGTTGGTGCTATATTCAGTGATCTCTTCTTCCTTCTGTTGTTTTCCATTGGGGCTCAGGAGGATAGCTTAGGGGCAACGTGCTCGCCCTGGAAGCAAAACGACATGGAGCAACACAGGTTCAATCCCTGTGTCCTTGCTTAGAAACCTCTGGGTATTAAGTGCGTTATAAATAACCTATCATATCATATCATCATGGGGAGGCCCTTAAGCTTGACGTCTTTCTTCGGTACCACCAATGAAGGCATTTTGATGTGCACCAAGGAACATACTCCTCCGCAATTCAGTGGCAGTTTCTCATATTCTTTAGACTCACACGCCCAATAGTGGTCCATGAGTACTGCTGTTCCTGTTCCCATCGCTGGAATGATCTCAACCGTCTTGCATCCAACAATTTCATAAACTTCATCATTGTTGTGCTGATAACACAGGGCCGGTGTCTTCAGGGGAATTATTGGCATTAACCCAGCTTCATTTTCCACCCAAGTCACTAACTTTGCACTCCTGTCTCAGTCCTTCAGGCACTTGTCATGTTCTTCTTGTACTTAACTTACTGGTGCTTTAGCTAATGTCAGTGCTTTGCTTCCCACCACTTCATCTTCCCAGCCATTGTTAGTGTATACACATGCATAGATCAATATATGTGGTCTTTCCCAACATCCAGGTTCTCCTCCTATCTCTTTTACTCTTGTCCATGGACATGGCAGTTCTTTCAGTGTGATAGTTTTTGTTTCTCCTTTCACTAGCACCTCTGTTATGTACTGCAGTCCTCATTGAGCTGCCAGTAGTTGTTCATCCTGGGTAACATCTTGATGTAACTATCTTTATATGGGAATGTTCCCTTGGACATCCACTGTAATGTTGCTGTATTCCCTTGGAATCTTCCTTGCGTTTGGAACATTGTGAGATACATCTAGCATTATGCTTTTGCTGAAGGTATTTCAGTTGCAATTAAGGTTCTCGGAGGCAATCAAGTCATAGGGGATTAAAGGGAAGATATAACAGCTCTCTCCGGTGGTATCCCTACCAACCTTATGCATGTGTTTATACCACATGTTGTTGATTACCCATACTGCATCTGTGAGATATGTGTTTACTCCCTTCATGTCTGCATCAACACTGCGCTTACCTCTCCTTACCTTGGCAGCAGTGTCTGCCCTTCCATCTGACACAGTAGGCCTTCCTGCTTGTGTCGAGGTCATGCTAGTAGAGGGTACTGCAGTAATACTCACCATTACAGATATTTGCCACAGGACACCCCCCATTATTTGACTGAGGATGAGTGGTCTCATCATGAGGATAAGAGTCCTTGTTATCTTGCCCATAACCACTTACACTGGTAGATTCTTGCAGCTGATGAGACGTTAACGTTTCCCGCCTGAAACTCACAAGAAAAGATGTTAATCGGTTAGTACCTTCAAGCTCTGTGAACTAAATAATCACTAACTGCAAAAATAAAGATCTCCTCTAAAACCTTTCTTATTGAGGGATCTCTCAATGTGGGCAGGACAGGGAATGCACTGTATTCAAGTTGGGGAAAAGTTTGGGTTAGGTAGTCAATGAAAGCAAGAAAGTATTGAACTGGAGTTCTCAGCCCTTTAAGGTGAGGTAGCAATACCCTTGAGATGTATGGTGGATGCAGAAATTAGTCAAACATCAATAATAGAAATGACTCAGGAAGTTAGCAAAAGCATAACTGTTTTAATATCAATTATGCAAAACAGGGCGTACAACGGACATCAGCAGACGTCCCGCATCATGAGCTCAATGCATTTCATAAAAAAGCTTTTTTATATAACAGAAAATTGTCATAGGTGATGGTAACCCACGTACTAATAACGTCATCCTACGTGGCAAACTACAAAACCTAGTGGCAAGTGTGATAGGGTCTAACAGGATCATCCATACTTGTCTAGGGCAGTGGAATAATGTGATTTGCTTCTTAATATCAGGTGGGGCAACTAAGCCCTCCCTTCAAACAGTTCACTATGAACGTCACTAAAAACACGACATTCCATTGGCTAAATAACTATAGAACTCTTGATTGTGAGGTTCCCTATCATTGTTTGGCTTCTAACCTCCGTCAGTACCTTCACACCTATGTATAGCAACATGCAAGCTGGGAGTCCAGGTGCTGATGAGCTTGTTTTAACCACAGCTTCCCACCAATTAATATATCCATCCATCATCACCTCAGTGGTCTGCTGTCAATTAGGACTTTGAACTTGTCCTTGGGAGTGTTCTTTGCTCTGGGAAATTCAGGTGAGTGTAGGCACGCTCTGGCCTCATGCGTAGGTGTGACCATCATGCTCGTCCAACTTCTTCTCCCCACGTGACTGAAGACCACGAAATCAAGCTTCTAATGTATTAAAATACTATTTTCTAATAGACCTCTGATGTCATCCTTGTTTTTCTCCATGCCTTCTGAACAGGAGCTCCATTCTTTCACACAATTTGTATAATGTCGGCTCACCCCAGCCTGATACGGCCTTGGCTCATCCAGCCTCGCCTTTCTGAGATTCGCATGTAATTCACTTGTTTTTCTAACTGTGACATACTGGAAAAGTGGCCTTACTTCTTTTGCTCAGCTCTGCTATTGTACATAGTACAAACATCCATTCTTTACTGACTCCAATATATTCATATATAAATTCACTAAAAAAAAAACTTTGTTAAAGGGACATTATGGTTAAGTTGCCCTATTAAAAACCGTTGCCATTCTGTAGAAAAACTTTGTAAAAAGGACGTTATGATTACAAGTAAAATCTAAAAACCCCTGAAATTCGGGAGTTATGGTAGGCTAATCACCCATTTTTCCCATCAGCACTCTCCACTGGACATAAAAGATGCCACCACATGTCATTGATGCCATCACTGACGCAGTCACATCTTTAGTCCCTTTCTTTTATGTCAGCTAAGCAACCGTAACTCCCGCCACCACCGTGCACTGTTAAGTCTAACACCCAGGATATCAAAGATGACATGACAAATATCATTGATGACATCACTGATCACATCACATGTGAAAATAATGGCAATCAAAAATGCCTACCTGCAAGGGGTTGTGAGTATTATGTTGATAGCAAGATGTGAGGGGTGTTTATGTAATGGTAAACATGCAATAAGTAGCTAACAATGCAAGACTGCATATACACTTGTGGTAGTAGAAACTATACATATGAAGACCCACAATGTATACAAATTAGAGGCACACACAGGGAAACTAAATGAAGGAAGAAAGAAACAGCATCATCAGAAAATGTTAATGGCATTAAAGTTTATCTTCCTGTATGCAAATTAAGTCTGTGTTGGATGCCTCCTATTGCCCCATGCTTGTGTACCATGATCTGAGAGCAAAGTCTAAGGCATGTACTTTAAGAACATATGAGAAGGTTAACATTTTCATGTATAGCACCTTTTCAATTTTTATATTGTGATAGTTAGTGAAGTAAACCACCTGGCCTAGATTTTTCAATGACACAATATAAGTAAGCCAAACATTTGATGTCATTAGTGATGTCATCAATGACATTTATCATGTCATCTTTGATATCCTGGGTGTTAGTCTTAGTAGTGCACGGTGGTGGCGGGAGTTATGGTTGCTTAGCTGACATAAAAGAAAGGGACTAAAGATGTGATGGCCTCAGTGATGGTATCAATGACGTGTGGTGGCATCTTTTATATTCGGGGTGGTAGTGGTAGCAGTGGAGAGTGTTGATGGGAAAAATGGGTGATTAGCCTACCATAACTCCAGAATTTCAGGGATTTTTAGATTTTACTTGTAATCATAACGTCCTTTTTACAAAGTTTTTGTACAGAATGGCAGCGGTTTTTAATAGGGCAACTTAACCATAACGTCCCTTTAACAAAGTTTTTTTGTAGTGAATTTTGGACGTTTTTCGTAGGGCAACGTAACCATAATGACCCTTTCAGAAACGTTTTTTGAATGATGTGCATAGGTTGGCAGTACTGTAAGTGATTCATAACATAAGTTGATCAAAATTTCTTGTTGGATATGTAGAAGGATTCCAATAGTAACACATAAGCATACTGTAAAGCAACATTTGACACTGCCCATCTTTCTATGAATTGCACAGTAGCATATGCTGTTGCACAGTATGGCCACATGGTGCAGAACTCATATACACTTAACAATAATATGGGTGAGTCGTTGATAGTGCGGAAGGACATTGTATATTGTTGTACGAACTTGTAACTGAAACAAT
This sequence comes from Ambystoma mexicanum, assembly GCF_040938575.1. Lineage (NCBI taxonomy): Eukaryota > Metazoa > Chordata > Amphibia > Caudata > Ambystomatidae > Ambystoma > Ambystoma mexicanum. The sequence goes on from NC_090932.1 coordinate 664,675,933, forward strand.
TCCTGTTCACAAATTAACAGGGCAAGTGTGCACCACAATAGAAGCAAGGATGCCTACCGAGGTCTTTGAATCAGTAAACCCCATTGCACCCTAAAAAAATGGGGGCGGAATGCCATTACTAATACAGATTTTACTGCAGTAACCCATTGCACCAAAAAAAAGGATGTTTTTATCTTCAACCGGAACGCCTCCGGCGTTCCCATTCGAAGAAAAGAAATCCTTTTCCTAGATTGCCACCATGGAAAGGCAAGGCGGCCTTTGCATAGAAAGTCTTTTGCCGCTTTCCATTACAGCTGCTAGAAAGTAAAAAAGGAAAACGTGTGAGCGTAGTGGGCGAAGAAGATTTTAATTTGTTCTAAAATGTGTGGTCATCAGCAACACCTTTGATAGAAAGCCAGTGCCTGGTGGACATGGCAACTGCAATGCAATGTTTTGTCCCAACCAGTAAATGGCAGTATTTACCTCCCCGACATTGTGATCAGTAAGCATACCCACAGCGTACCCTTCAGAGACGAAATGCGTACCGTTGATTTCTTATGTACATGACGACACTTGTGAAGTATGAAAACACTACCGCATGTAAAACACAAAGGTGTTTGTTTGTGCGCAATGACCTTTCCATAAATGTGTGGAAAATACAGGGAATATGTGTGGCAAATATGTGCCTACAGAAGGCTCAGAAGTTAGCCCCACAATAGAAGGAAGAGTGCATACTGAGGTCTTTGAATCAATAAACCCCATTGCACCATAAAAAAAGGGGGCTGAATGCCATTACCAATACAGATTTTACGGCACTAACCCATTGCACCAAAAAAAATGATTTTTTATCTTCAACCGGAACGCCTCCGGCATTCCCGTTTGAAGAAAAGAAATCATTTTCCAAGATGGCCACCATGGAAAGGCAAGGCAGCCATTACATAGAAAGTCTTTTGCCGCTTTCCATTACAGCTGCCAGAAAGTAAAAAAGGAAAACGTGTGAGCGTAGTGGGCGAAGAAGATTTGAATTTGTTCTAAAATGTGTGGTTATCAGCAACACCTTTGATAGAAAGCCAGTGCCTGGTGGACATGGAAACTGCAATGCAATGTTTTGTCCCAACTAGTAAATGGCAGTATTTACCTCCCCGACACTGTTGTTAGTAAGCATACCTACAGCGTACCCTTCAGAGACGAAAGGCATACCGTTGATTGCTTATGTACATGACGACACTTATGAAGTTTAAAAACACTACGACATGTAAAACACAAAGGTGTTTGTTTGTGCGCAATGACCTTTACATAAATGTGTGGAACATACAGGTAATATGTTTGGCAAAAATGACCATGCAGAACGCAAAAAAGTAATCCTCTAATATGTGGACAAAATGACAACAAACCCTGTGAAGTGAAGTACACTAATGGCAGAAATATTGCAAGCAACTCCCTTACCACTGACCTGTGCATACATTTTTGGGTAAGTGCCATAAGGTGAAAAGGGTGAAGAAATGTGTAGTGAGAAGTTATAAGGATTCATTGCTTTTGAAACGTTTCTGTACAGCAAACACTTTCACTGCACGTGATCTCATTTTTGCACTTTCAGAAAGATATGAAATCTGACAACATAGCGTCTTCATGAAGAACCAATCTTTGTAATTGGGGCATCTGGGTCACAGAAAGTACGCTAACGGCACAAAAGCATAATAAGTGGGCCTGAGCCTTATGTTGCCAAAGCAAGTGGTGTGCAATAAGGTTCTGGATAATGCACCTTGGCAGCGTAAACAAATGATTTCTTAAAGGCTTACGTACCGTGATATGGCACCTATTAAAGAACATACTACAACCTGCAACGTAGCATGGCAGATTGTGAAGGGGAACATGAAATGATTAAAAAACACACGCACATGTAAACAATAGTAATGTACTTTTATTTCACAATCCACAGTGCTAAATCATCGCCCTTTTCTCAGTTGTGAAAAAAATGGAAGTTTGTGTCTCCGCTGCACAATGAAAATGTCAATTTTGACGATCACGTTGTTGTTTTCCCACACAGTCACCATGCGTTGGTGCCACAGTTTTCATCACACAGACAGTGTGCAGTGGCGACACAGTAGTCAGTTTCCTCCTACATTAATTGGCAAGACGCCGTCAATCACTGTGATGTAGTCCATCAGAAAGTATAATGTTAGTGGCAATGGTGACGTTGTTGTTCAACCACACATACATTTTGTGTTGTTGACACAGTAGGCGTATTCCGGTCACAGTGGTTTACAAGGCAACGCAAATGGCTGCAAACTATGACACCAAAAAGGAGGGTATGTTGCTTCTTACTGTTACAACTGCGTACGGACATAGAGGTCCGATGCAGTCATCCCATTCAATGATGACGCACATACAACCAGTGACGAATAGCTGCACCTGACGATTAAAAAAAACGTCACTCGGATGCTGCAATCCATGACATTCACAATACGGAAGGAAGTAACTGAGGGGAAGAGGACAAAAAAGATCTATCAATATGAAGCCTTTGCGGAAATGTAAGGTGCACTACATAACATCTCTATAAACAAATAATGTTAGATGGGGAAATGTGCTGACTCCCTACAAACGTTGACAATGTGCAATGGACATAGCAGGTAAAAAAATATCAGAGCCACATCATTTTCGTAGGTAATAGTGGAAATTGTACTGACATCGTAGAGACGGCGGTAATGTGCAATTTGAAATTCCAACGGCACACAAACTTCCAATGCATTACTAGTAACGGTAATGTGCAATCTGAAGTTTGAACGGCGCACAAACTTCCAAATGCATTCCTAGTAAAAAAAAAAAATCAGACTAAGTAAATAATGGCAGTGTGGTGTACAGGCCTGAAAAATAAGCTTACATGATGTGCACCGCCTCCATTTCGGCCTCCGCAGACACACAGTAGTTTTTTGCAGTAAGACGTCCTCGGGAACTGATATTTCATGTGCCTCACAAACCTTTTTGAAGCATAATTTATCAAAGGGAATGTTTCACAAACTGTAACTCCCTACATTCTTTCTGTCTCTGTTCCGTGTACGTCAAGTTCGAAAAACAATTGACCCGTATGAGGTTAGCTACATGTGTGACCATACTGAGCGCCTACTAAAAAATTAAATTAAATGAACTGACCTTCACTCCGAGCGCAAACACATTCTCATTTTTCAACAACATATCAGCAGTCAATAATGAGAACCGTTACTCCCAACCACGTGCAGACGCGCTGTGTTGACGAAACCGTGCAGGTGGCTGCCTCAGATTCCAAAACATAGGACGCCAGTCTAACTGCAGTACTTTTGCTGGTGGCTTCTTACATAGACGCAGTAAGGACTTGTCGTACATTGCCTGCCAATTTGCACTGTACGGTACCATAGTGGTAACAAGAATAAAGGACTGTTTCACTTTCTACTACCACATATAAGTAATGCTTACCTTTCGACACAGTGTTTCATAAGGGTTTGTAGAAATGTCGGCGTTCAACACAAAAACTAAATGACCATGGCGGCCGTATCAAAAGAATGCTACGCACTTGATGCTGCGGCATGCCATGGATTAGCCAATAGAAATCTTCGCCACTGAGTGAACAGGGAAGAGGGATCGCTGAGCGGACATAGATATCACTAATTCTTAGAGTGCTACTTTTTGATAGTTTTAAAGGAAAATACAGTACGATTTCTCACAAAATTTACAAAAGCACACTTTGGGGAACAAACCCCTGCCGCAAAATATATGAAAATCTGTCTAGTGGTTTGGGCTGTTGCCATATTCAATCTATTGGAAAAGAAGATGTTTTGGGACCCCCCACTATAACTTTGTCCCCACCGGACGAATCCTTCCCAAACTTTGGAAAAAAATTCAGATTGGCCCATATACTTTTTTTTGCAAACTTTGGTAAGGATTCGTCCAGGGGGAGCTGAGTTATAAGCCGCCCAAAAAGTGCTCTTCCTATGGAAACAGCAACTTAACCATAACTACATGGCCACTACTGTGGCCATGTAATAGGTTGGTGCATTCCGCAATCTATTCACTATAAACCTAGCCTCAGGAATACTTCATCTGCTTGCGTTTCTTTGCATATGTATACGTGTAAACAGCTTGGCATGTTGATCTATCTCATTAGCATAAGCTTCTTCATCTTGATCCCAAAATTACACTTATCTTCAATACTTTCTTGATGCCTTATAGAATTACCTATATTATCTGATCTCAGCATCTCTTCTATGCACGTCAGTCTTGTTTTGTGTGACATCACCATTCATCTTTACCTTTCATTTGTCCTGTTTCTTCTGGAATTTCATTCAAATGGCCATTGTATTGTCTTGTATGTAGATATGGCTTCCTCAATGGGAAGCTTGCTTCCCAGATTCTCCTAAGTATCAGTATTTTCACTGGTTCTGCACGTGTCTCACACTCTGGCTCCTACCACACAGACACTATGGGCAAGGTGGTTGTGGTGGGGGTGCTGGACTCCTTCTTTACACTCCACCCTCTGGGCAATTCATCAACCACTTTCCCATTATTCTCCACATCTAGACATCCTTGTCTGAAGAAATGCTTCTTAGGGATGCATATTTTTATGACTCCCTTCAGGCACCCAGCTGATTTCACATGCTCATCCTTGTTCCAAGTCATTAGCATGCACTGTCCACTTGAACTGCAATAGATCCATATTCCCACATATGTCTTATGATTCTTTGGATACAGGAATTTCTTTCCCTCAGGTGCATTCACAAAGTCTCAGATCTCTTCATCTGTCAGATCATGATTTTCATCGCTATAGCTTTCTTTGGTGTCTTCTTGTACTGTATGATTATTATCTTGATCACACCGAATCCAAGCAACACTAACACGATCAGGGCTCTAATGAACTTAAACATGTCTGCCATCCATTGTAGAACTCAAGAAAAGAGCGATCCAAACCAGCTTTCATCAGCAATGTCTTCTACTTCATCTATCATCTGGACATTTAGTTTCGTTAACACCTCTGTAGCATCTGTCAAGGTTCCATTTTCATCATTGTAAGAATATTATTATTATTATTATTATTATTGTATGAATGTGCAACATGATTCTCCGATTTTTGCACAAACACCTCCATCCATATTTGTGATCGTGTCCAGGACGTATCTATTCTGAAGAGTCATTCGGCACTACCATAGGTACCTTCAAAAAGATAATCAGTAATAAAGGAATCAGGGTACTGCTCCCTCTTCCAGTCATCGAACAGAAACTCCAAGTCTGGCATACTCTCCTTTATAATCAAGACTTAAGCATGTCTCGGTCCCATGTCAACAAACTCCTGTGGCTCAAGAACAACTATCTTCCATTAACTCCTTTTTTAGTAACTAAAAAGAGTGTCCCGAAATAAGCCCCAGTCCAATGAAGTCTTTATCTTTACTCAGCAGCTTTTGCATCCTTCTTCCTCACCATAGATCTAGTTTGCATGTGCTGTGGTTCTTCCCTGATGCTTGCTTCCAATGGGTGTGCTGAGGATTCTTCAGTATAGATCTATACATCACTAAAGAATATCCAAGTGCATTTGCCTCGCACCTTAACTGCAGATGGTATAGTGTTCTTTACTAAGAAGGGGCCTATGAAAAGAAGTGCAAATTTTGACTGTATATCCAGGAAAAAATGTGGAAATACAAAGCTGATCATCGCCGGTTGTTGTAGCATCTCCTTCTGTGTTCTGCGCTGCCCCACACCCTTGTGGCTTGAGCTGATATGAAATGACAGAGATACTTGAAGTCATACACGTAGGGTAATCACGTAGCTTCATTCCTAACAATTCTACTGTTGGCTGGGCATCACTTCTAATACTAGATGGAGGTGTGAGAGGGGTCCTCATTCACTCCCTTGTCATTCTTTTGTTAAACAAAATGGTATTCTTAATCTAGCTGATATTGTAACGCACTCAATGCCAGTGATAGGTAATGCACCCATCTTTTCTTCAGGGTCACTTTCAATTCAACTACTCTCTCTTTAAGCAAGCTATTGGGTCGTTTCACAGACCTTGTTCTCCTGCTGGTGATATGTCAATGAAAACTTGTACTTTCAGCAACAAGCTTATGTATTCACAGACTTTTTTAACATAAAATAACGGCCATTTCCTAGTTGATATTGATATTGATATTTTATTTCTATCCCGCTCGTACACAAGTGTTTCAGAGCGCGACAAGGTAGGGGAGGGGAAAAGGGGGGAATAAACAGCTCTCTTACTAGGCCCAGTGACATTGAGAACGTGCAAGTGCATGGGAGAAAGGGAGGGGAAAAATGCATGGAAGGGGGAGAAGTGGAAAGTGCGAAGCAGAGGAGAAACAGATAAATAACAATAAATAAATAATAAAGGCAACAAACAGTGGTAGTGCAGCCAACAATTTGTAAGTGCTAGGTAAGTTGCAATTAATTCCCATATTCTCCTACTTAGAAATACCTTTCATACTAAAAATGCTGCTGCACTGGTGGCGTCTGAGTGTGTACACAGTCCAGTTTTAATCCACCTTAAAGAGGGACATACTACTATAATCATATATCTGTACCCATTACAGGCTTGCAGCATGTTAATTAGTATCAATATTCAAATGCTAAAAGAGATAATCAAGTCTTGAAATAGCTCCTCTAATCGTCACAACGTGTGGCCAACAGTACATTTTTAACAGACAGTACACTTTACTTAAAAAAATGCAACATATTCTACTATTATGTGAACAGAACCAATCCTCTGCACTCGCTGCGATGATTTTCTCTCTAATAACGTGCACAGGGTAGTGTAACTGTTCCAATACCACTCTTAATAAGGCTGCAAACACCACCAGTTCATCAATGTTGTTTTGTCGCCACAATGCCTCAGAGGGGTTTAAAGCACACCCTCTCCGTGTCCACAAGTCTTTCTTATCTTAGGGCACTTCCCTTTAATCTCTTCTCATTAAGTTCTTAAACAAAAAATAATTACAACAATTTAAACATATTCATCATTATTATCATACTTTCATTCATATCAAGCATATCACATAATATAATCTCTTCTATGCATAAAACACATTTTTACTTTCTTGTCTACCTTTTAAATTTCTACATAAAATAAAATCTGCTCTTTTAGTTTGAGCTGCACATTTTAGCTACCTTAATAGCTACTGGGAGTTTGTAGTGCTTCAATGAACCTGTCCAATAAGACTGCGTATTGCACCAGAGTGCCGTCCGCTCTGAGGTAATCACGCTTTCTCCAATGTGCTAGCGCTAGTTTCACTGTTGACGTCATATAGGCGGGGTCACTATACATCGTTACTTCCTGGTCTATATGATTCTGGAGTGCGACAATCAGCGCCACTAATTCTGCAGCCTGTGCCGAAAAATAAGACAGTAGTTGTGCACTTATCAGTACTTCAAACCCTCCATTGGCCATGTGCTTTACAACAGTGGCACCTGTATATCTGTGTCCATCATATTGATCGATTCTTGAAGAACCTTCAATAACAAAAATCTCCCCAACTGTGAATGCATCTTCCATCACCCTTGGGAGCTCATCATAGATCTCCTCATAGTTCGAACAATCAAGTGCGTGCTCATCCTCTGCCAGTGGTTCCGATACAAACATGGCAGGATTCACTGTTCTCCATCTGACTATTTGTATTGCTGGATTCGATATGACCACCTCATAGGCGAAAGCCCTTTGAGACGTCAATATTCCTTCAGGTTTCTCCAGAATGACAAACTATGCATATTCATCAAATAACATCATAGAGCATCCTTTTATTATCCTCACAACCTTTTTAACAGTGACCACGGTGGCTGCCAGAACTGTTCACATGAGTATGACCCCTTACTACTGGGTCCACAATCCCTCTATTATATACAAGCGGTTTCTGCCCTATTTTGAAAAACCTTTTAATTCTACTGACACCCTTCATTGGAACATCCCTCCTGTAAATACTATAATAGGTTCACTCTTGTTTAAATAATGCATTCCTGGTGTTTTGAGCACATTATGCCTTTATCAATAATGAAATCGTCACACTCAATTTGATCCTTAAATCTTAACCCAATATGTGGACACATGTTTGCCTTAAACATAATCAATAACGGCTCAGACGTGTCCCTTTCCTATACATGGGTGTGTTACACCCGTGTCTATTAAACGCAAAAAGAGTTGCCTCTTATTATATTGTCACCCATCAGTTCCCTCATGAGGATTGTTAGGCGTCACCAATAACATTGATCATATTCAAATCTCTCATTAAGCCATCTTATTTGTGGATACATCCTTATCCTTGTGTCTGTAAACAGGATTCCCACCATCAACAGTGACTCGTTCTATGAGTCATTACTCTTCTCATATTTGTGCTTTGCTATGTCTACATAAGAAACTGCTATGTTAAAAAGCCTTGTTACACTATCAGCGCTTGTCTACTGCACTGTTTGATTCTGAGCGATCCCATCTCCGTTCTGCTGCAACTATGCATGCGGGTTTGAAGTCCACCCTCACACAAATCCTTAACTTTTGCAGATGCAAACAAAATAACCTGCCATACCACATGTCCAACATATAAGCAGAGGTCTCCCCATCTATCCTCCCTGCATACCTTGATTATCATTCTGTATGTTCTGAAACCCACTTAATTATTCTATAAGCGATCCTAATTATTGTGGCAGCCCCTATCTTGAAAGCTTCCCTTTCCCCATGGTGCAAATCCACTGTTTGTTTTATGCAACCTGCCTTTGGCTCTTTACCTTTGGCATGTTTGTTGCTTGCTATGATCCTGACCCATCCCCACTAGCCTTTATTGCCCCTTCAATAGCATACTTGGAGAGTTTTTCTGCATTAACCTTGTCCCTTCGCCTTTCCTAATATCGTCTTTCTTTCGATTCTTTTCTTGCAAATCCTGCAATAATGCGCAATGGTCAGCTGAATCTCCGACCATGGTGTTGGTTTTTTGCCTATCAATTTCTTGAGCGGCTTCTGTACCTTGTCAGGCAGTACTTAGCACAAATCTCCTTTATCTGATATGTCCAGATACAGCACTCTAGACGCTTTCCAACCCATCATTTTTTTATATAAAACGTTGCTCCATTTGGAGCTGTGATTTACTGTGGTAAAATCAGAATATCCTGCTTTTGACCAAAAGTCATTAGCTCTTTCCCCAAGGATAACATTCAGGAGACCCTTAATGTCCCCTATAGAGAGCATATTTTCTTGTATCATATTTCTAATTCATGTGTCCATTTTCCAGTGCCAGCATTTAAACTCGGGAGTTTACACCTTAAATTGTCCTTGTCCATCTGCGGCCAAAGTACATATTATGGTCTGGCCCCTCTCTTCTCTAACAAAGGAAATGTGAGACCCCAAATTCACTCTCATCTCCCATTGTTTGCCTATCCATAGCAGGGACAATGGTTCTGCACCGCCTTCTTCCTAGCAGCGACCTTAACCTGCTCACATAAGGTGGTGATTCCCACCTCTGACCATGGGTTCGCCCTTTGGGTGGGGGATCTAGCTGCATCAATGATTCTGACGCCTGAAATATAAGGAGGTCTAAATCCAACCATCTTACTTTCTTACCCATTGAAATACACCCTTCAGGGCTACATATGTTACATTCCTCCTCATGAATAGGTTCTTTATTCTCGTCGGACATATCCTGGCCCTAGCTTATGTGATTTCTCTCTTCATCATCTCCATTCAGAGTCAGCCTATTTAAAGACAGCTCCTGGGTTTTAACACTGTATGAGGCTCCCTTTATGTCTTACAAGTTTGTACTCTTGATTCAATCCATTTTACCCTTTGCTTCACTTCCTCAATACTTTTTACCATTGAGTTTGAGCAAAATCTGACCACCCATCCATTTGTTCTGTATAAGACCTAATTATCAACCTTATCCTTTTTTTCTCCTTTCCATCCCTTTATGTCCCATCCTATATCTCTGGATATACGTGGTTGTTTGCTTCTCTCCTTGTGGCGTCTCTCCTTGTCCCTTGGGACCTTTAGAGATTACAACTCTTTCAGTATTTTTCTCTGAGTCCTCGTTGCTTCTTTGCGCAGGCGACTCATATGCTAGGTTACTATACCCTATTTCTGCCTTGACCTGCCTTAATGGGTACATCCCATCATTCTTCTTGCTATCATCATCTGCTTTAGTCGTGGCGGGTGGAGTGGAAGCTTCTTACCCCTCTCTGTGCACACATTAAGTATCCAATCTACAGGAGGCGGGTCCTCTCATTCCTCCTGGTATATCTTCCAGAGCTCTACGCTCGCTAGTCGTTTGCCTAACTTATTTACCCATAAATGCAGCATACAAATATGTCATCATATGCTGCAGAACTGCTCTCGATAACGATCTCCCTTGTGACCATGGCATGAACATTTTATCTGCGGTTCCTTTAACCCATTCTGCACTGTACTGTCTAAGCTTAAGTGCGTGTTTCGGCAGTTGTTTGCAAACGTGTATAAGTGGAGTAATATCCTCCATTTTGAAACGTCACTCTTTGACTGTCAATACTCACCATTTACTCTTTGCAAATTTTAATAATACTTTTAGATAAAAACAAAACAATATAAGCATGCACCAATCATCGCAGCTCCAAACCTTCTAGATCACGTTTCTTACTTTTAATCTGCTAAAAAACACCATCAATCCAATTTCATTTAAATACACACTTAGTTCTTTAACTCTTGTGTTTCTCCTTTTCACATTTATCAATCTTGTCTATTATTTTGTCATTATTACACAATCACATAAAACAAACAGACAGGCAAATACACTCAGCCGGCCACATATATCTTATCCTCCTCAAGACTTCTCCTGCCTCTAAAAATATTCCTATGGAATTTGAACAGCCCTCTTAAAACCTGTCTTTAACTGGGTTCGCCTCCTATGTCTTCCTCTATGGGATTTTAGGTGCTGTTCCTTCTGTAACGTTTTTTAAAACACAGGTATCTAGGTGTATTCCCCGCACAATACTTCTTAATTGCTTCGCCTCTCCTGAAGTCAATTTTTCCCAATATTTAACACTCATCGTTCTCAAGTTATGTTAAACACACCTTCCTCCGTTACTTATTTCCCCTTATTGTTTTCTTCACCCACTGCCCATTCACACTTTTGCCACCTCGCTCAGTTTTACTCAAAATTCGTGTTTTTCAACTTCTGACTGTTGGGATCCTATGCCTCCTCAGTAGCCACTTCAACCTTCCATTTGTTCAGCTTCCTGTAGACTGCGGGATGGGTTTCTGCCAGAAAACAAAGGACCTGTCTAACCTAGCTTGTACAAGACTTGCTTTACACTAAACCGCTATCTACAGGGAGCTTCATGTCCTTTCAGCCGAATGGCAGAGGTCGTGCAATATTTCCGGGACCCCAAAGCTTACTTATCTCGATGGGTATCTAAACATTCTCTCAGCTACCACGTGAACTGGAGTTCCCAGCCCTTTAAGATGAGGTAGCAAAAGCTTTAAGAAATTATTCCAACATCAATAATAAAAATGACTCAGGTAGTTGACAAAAGGATAACCATTTTAATATCCATTATCTGAAACAGGGAGTACAATGAACATCAGCAGACGTCACTCATCACAATCTCAATGCATTTCATAAAAAAAGCTCTTTTATATAACAATAAATTGTCATAGGTGATGTTAACCCACGTACTACTAATGTCATCCTATGTGGCAAACTGCAAAAACTTAGTGGCAGGCGTGATAGGGTCTAACAGGATCATTTAAGTAATCCATACCTTTCTAGGGCATTGGAATAATGTGATTCGCTTCTTCATATCAGATGGGGCAGCTAAACCTTCTCTTCAAACATGTTACTATGAACGTCGCTAAATACACAAGGTTCCATTGGCTAAATAACTATAGGACCCTTGAGTGTACGGTCCCCTGTCATTGGTTGGCTTCTAACCTCTGGCAGTACTTTTCCACCTAGCACGCAGGCTGGGCGTCCAGGTGCGCGTGAGCTCGTTTTGAACACAGCTTCCCAACAATTAATATATCCGTCCATCATCACCTCAGTGGTCTGCTGTCAATTAGGACTTTGAACTTGTCCTTGGGAGTGTCCTTTTCTCTGGGAAATTCAGGGGAGTGTAGGCACGCTCTTCCCTCATGCATAGGTGTGACCATCATGCTTGTCCAACTTCTTCTCCCCACATGACTGAAGACCACAAAATCAAGGTTCTACTGTGTTAAAATACTATTTTCTAATAGACCACTGACGTTTTCCTTATTTTTGTCCATGCCTTCTGAATAGGAGCTCCATTCTTTCACATGATGTGTATCCAATGTCTGCTCACCCCAGCCTGAGCCTTGGCTTCTTGGCTCATCCAGCCTCGCCTTTCTGAGATTTGCCTGTAATTCACTTGTTTTTCTAACTGCGACATATTGGAAAAGAGGCCTTACTTCTTTTGCTAATCACTGCTATTGTACTTAGTGGAAACATCCATTCTTTACTGACTCCAATATATTCATATATAGATATGTTGGCGCATGCCGCAATCTATTCACTATAAAGCTAGCCTCAGGGATACTTCATCTGCTTGCGTCTCTTTGCATATGTCACGTGTAAACAGCTCAACATTTTCATCTATCTCGTTAGCATAAGCTTCTTTATCCTGATCCCAAAATGACACTTATCTTCAACACTTTCTTGATGCCTTATAGAATTACCTATATTCCCTCATCTCTGCATCTCTTCTATGCACGTCAATCTTGCTTTGTGTGATCTCACCATTCATCTTCACCATTCATTTGTCCTGCCTCTTCTGGAATTTCATTCAAATGACCATTGTCTCGTAAGTAGATATGGCTTCCTCAATGGGAACCTTGCTTCCCAGATTCCACTAGGTATCAGTATTTTCACTGGTACTGCACGTGTCTCACACTCTGGCTCCCAACATATAGGCACTATTGGCAAGGTGGTTGAGGTGGGGGTACTTGACTCCTTCTCTACATTATACTTCTGGGGATCTTGCTCTAAAACGTCTGCGTCTTCTCACAGAGTGGACAAACTTGTTGGAAAATGCTTTGCGGCGATCAATGGGAGGTAACATTAGTATATCTCTCTAAACAGTTCTAACAACAGTCACGTCAACCTGCATGTGCGAGAAAACAACCAAAACAGTGTTACTGCTTCACAACCAAAGAAAAGGTTAAGTCACGTAAAATCTGTTTCAGCCATCGATGCACCCGAGAATTCCTGTCTCTACTTTTGCTGTTTAGGAGCGCCGGGCCATAGGATGGCCAGGTTTCCTCAACTCAGGAATGTTTGTGCGCTCTTGCAGTTCATCGAGATCTGTTGCATTGGCTCTGTTGATCGGTGATCCCTCGTTGCCAGGTGTAGCTGCCGCTTTGTAGGGCTTGATGTCTTGGACAGGATTCCAGGCACTTTCCCCTTCAATTCTGACAGCTCTGTCCATCACAGCCTCTACTTGGTGAGGTCCTGTGAAGCTACGAGAGATTCATTTCTGTTTTTGAAAGTTTTTTCACGAACACTAAGTCTCCCAACTTTACTGAATGTTCAAAGTTACTATCAGAATCTGTGTCGTTGCAGTTGTTCCCTTCATTGTCTTGAAGCGTGCCCCGGATCCGCTGTATCTGGCGAAAGATAAAAAAGTGCTTTAGATCAGGGAATTAACATAATCAAACATTTCTACTACTTTCACAGTCCTTCAATGCTCAAGTGGGAGAAGCCAGCAGTAGATGCATGTGTCGTCGTTCCCACCTAGTCTGCTAGAGTGTTCTGAATCCCTGATAGATGAGGTGGGGTGGTGAGAAACATGCCCTGCTGTAGAGCCCAATGCCACAGGGCTTGGGCCTTCCCGGAAAGCTGTGGGAACCTTGTCCCTCCTTGCTTGCTGACATAAAACATTGATGTTTTGTTGCTGGTGTGCATTCGTACCACTTTTCCCCACAGGAGTGTCATCCGCATAGCACTGGAAGTTGGGACAGAGCGCAGCAATGCGGAGGGCAAGATGTGCCAGGTATTGGTTGAACAGCTAGTGAGAGAGGTCAGATCCCTGGGGAATACTACAGGTAGAGCTAGAGATAGAGGAGAGGAAGGACCCAAGTTAAACCTTGGAGGGTCGATCAGAGAGGAAAGAAGTCAGCCATGCCAGGACCTGACCGGTGATACCCAGGTTGTCAGGGAGACGGTTGTCTACGATGGCATGGTTGACCATGTCAAAGGCAGAGGACAGATAAAGTAAGATGAGGACACATGGGGTGTTGGAATCAAGGTTGGAGAGCAGGTCTTCACGGATATTCAGGAGAGCAGTTTCTGTGCTTCTGGCTGCCCTGAAGCCAGACTAATGATCATGGAGATAACCAACATATTCAGTGTGGAGATTAAGCTGTTTGCCCAGGAAAGGAGTGATGGATTTTGGGTGATAGTTAGCCGGGCAAGATGGGTCGGCAGAGAGTTTCTTAAGAAGAGGGTACACAAGGGAGTGCTTCAGGGGGTAGGGGAAGACTCCAGTGGCAATGGAGTGGATGCAGAGGTCGGCCAGAGCAGGAGCCAGAGAGTCAATGTGGTCCTTGATGGTTTTGGAGGAACAGGGATGAACCTGTTTTGACAAGACTTTCATAGATCAGACTTGTCTAGAAACCTCGTCTGGGAAGAACAAGGGAAAGGAAGAGAAGGATGTAGGAGAGCTGGCCAAAGAAGGGCCAGAGGAAGAGTAGGTAGTAGAGGGAGGAAGAGGAAAGGAAGACAGAAAGGACAGGATGTTCTGAGTTTTAGAGATGAAGTGAGAGGCCAGCGCTGTGCAGAGGGCCTGGCAAGTGACAGGAGAGGTAGAGACTGCAGCAGGATTGGCCAGTTGCTTGCAGATTTTAAAGAGCTCAGCCACGTTGTTAGATGCTGCAGAGATGCCGGCTTGGATGTGAGCTCTCTTCTTGGTGTGGACTGAGAGCCGGTATTGCCTTTGGAGCAGGCAGCAGGCCAGTTTGTCAGCGGATGTATCAGAAGCACGCCATTTCCGCTCAGCCAGCCTGCACTTGTGTTTGAGGGTGACAAAGTCTGAATCATACCACGAATTACACTTGGCTTTGGGCTTCAAGCGGATCCTCATGATAGGGGCAAGAACATTGAGAGTTTCGGATATAGCAGAGTGGAGCATGGAGAGGGCTGTGACAGGGTGTGAGTCTGTATAAGGAGGAGAGGGGGGTGAGAAAGTGGCAGCGAAAGCCTCAACTGACACACGCTTCATGGGTTGGATAACCGAGAAAGTGGGTGGCAGTGCTGGAATTGTCTTAGCCTGGGGGGAAGAGAGGGTGAGCTGGGAGGAAGGAGAAAGTGATCACTCCAGGAGAGAGGAGTGGTGAGAGGAATAACAAAGTGGAAGGTCAGAGGAGATCAGAACATCCAGAGTGTGCCCTGCAGAGTGAGTCGGGCCAGAGTGGAGAATAGAGAGTGAGAGAGAGTCGCTGAGGTCACAAAAGAGTCCAGAGGAAGGACAGGAAGCATCCCGGTGGATGTTAAAGTCTCCAAGAAGGAGGAGTTGAGTGGTAGAGACCAGGAGGGAAGAGGAAAGGTCCACCCATTCAGAGAGGAAGGAGGAGATCTGACCAGTTGGCTGATCGATAGTAGCCACAGTAAGGGATTCAGTGTGAAGATTAAGATGGGAGAGAGCCAGCTTTTGCCCAGGAAGGGAGTGATGGAGATTGGGCGATAGTTAGCCGGGAACCGCTAGGAGAGTGAGAGCCTGCAGACAAGTAATCCGAAAGAGGACTAGGCCTGCGTAGGAATGCCAGAGGCAGGAATCCACTCCGGGAAGATCAGGGTTACACCCCCTCTGGAGCGATTGGACCTGGGTGCGGAGACGATCTTTTAGCCGTCAGGGTGGAGATTGTCAAAGCTTGTGACAGAGCTGGCTGTGAACCGTGTCTTGGTGAGACCGAGGACATCGAGGTCAAGATCCTCCAGATGTTAGAGGAATATTTGACAGCTGAGCGAGAATTAACGGTGGCAATATGGAGAAGGCTGACATCCTTGAAAGACTCTGGGGAGGGGTACAAATCCGAGGTATGCCCTGTGGAGGTGTAGAAGAGGAAGGGGGAGAGGGCAAGGTTGCCAAGGAGGAGACAGCAGAGTAAGATGAGGAAGCCGTCGTGGGAAGAGAGGGGACAGCAGGAGAAAGAAGGAAATTGATGAGGCACGGGAAGCGTCTATCAAAGAGGAGATGATTGACCTGAGAGCCTTGGACGAAGACAGTACCATTTAGGTAAACATTAATGATGACGTTAGAGGAGTGGAAGGAGGCCAGGAGGGCCTCCCACTGGGTGCCATCACTGATGGGAGAAGAAGAGAAAGGAGAAAGCACAGGGACCATATGAAGAGTCCATAGGTCTGACGAGGGAATGACAAAGAGGATGTCGGTGAAGATTTGCCTAGAGGCGGAGGTGGTATAGGTGTCAGCAATAGAGAGGCCTGGGTTAGAGACCAGGATATACTTTTTAAACTTCTTCCTACCAGATTTAGTGAGAAGAGCAGGATAGTCAATAGAGAACCGGTTAGAAAAGATAGGAGAGACAGAGAGCACAATACAGTAGGTATGGAGAGGAGAGAAGAGGAAGGGAGTGGCAGGGGTAGGGGATAACACTAGGGAAGGACACCGGGAGGGGTGCAAGCAGACGAGAGAAAGGGACGAGACAGTTTGACAATTTGACAAGAGGACAGACACTCAGAGAATGGTAGACAGTTATTAGGTGAATGCTTAGCTAAGAAGTCGACCACAAAATGTCACTACTATCATAGTAGTTTGAGAATCTGGAGAAACACACCTGAGTCTGAGAGTCCTGTAAAGGGGGAAAAAGGTCTAGGTTTCACAATGCAATTTTAAATACTTTCGCAATGAATTTTGTTTGAACACACCTAGAAAAACAAACCTAAGTCCAAGAGTCCTGTGGGGGGGAAAAAGGCCTAAGTTTCACAATGCAATTTTAAATACTTTCATAATGAATTTTGTTTGAACACACGTAGAAAAACACACCTAAATCCGAGAGTCCTGTAAGGATGGAAAAAGACCTAGGTTTCACAATGCAATTTTAAATACTTTCACAATGAGTGTCTAAGAAACTG
Organism: Ambystoma mexicanum; assembly: GCF_040938575.1. Classification (NCBI taxonomy): domain Eukaryota; kingdom Metazoa; phylum Chordata; class Amphibia; order Caudata; family Ambystomatidae; genus Ambystoma; species Ambystoma mexicanum. The sequence goes on from NC_090932.1 coordinate 664,692,996, forward strand.
CTATGGGGCAGGGTTATCAGGGTAGAAGGCAGGCTCTCGAAGCTACACCAGGACCGCTCCTACCTTGATTAGTCACAGCAGGTTGGTGGCTGTTTGCTGGCTTACCCTGCAAACACCTGCAGACATGAGAGGGAGCTGCCTCTGTGGGAGCCGCCCTTTGCCTAGGGGCCCTTTGCCACAGGGGGCTGTATGGGCAGAGGGCTGCCCTAGGAAGGTCAGTAATGAGCAGTGATCAAACCAATCAGGCAGGGCTGGGAGGCTGGAGGAGGGAGGGGCAGGGGGATGGAGATGGGGAATCAGCTATGCACGTGGCCCTGGGGGGACCTCAGAGATGGTAAATGGTCCAGAAAAAACAGCACAGAGGGTTCCAAAGCACAATACACTCACCTAAGCTGCCGAGGGCGAAAGTGGGGGCGCTCAGGCACGGTGTCTGGTCAAAGGATCGAATCCAAAGGGTCGAATGGTCAAAGGATCGACACCAAAGGATCGAAAACCAAAGGATCGAATTTTTAAAAAAAATTATATATTTTTTGGGGGGTTCTCGTTTAGTGAAATAAAGTGGTTTTTACCACAAAAATGTCGGTTGGTGGGGGGGACCCCCCCAAAAAAAGAAAAGTAAAAATACATTTTAAAAAAAATTCAATCCTTTGGTTTTCGGTCCTTTGGTGTCGATCCTTTGACCATTCGACCCTTTGGTTGTCGATCCTTTGACCTACAACCCTCAGGTAGTGCTGAGAAGGCACCAAAAACAGGAACAATATCCAGCCAATCACGGGAGGGCAGGGAGGCAGGAGGAGGGAGGAGAGGGAGAAGGAAGGATGGAGAGCAGTCAGGGGAAACAGCTTTGCACGCAGCCCTGGGAGGAGCTCAGAGATGGTAAATGGCACAGAGAAAACAGGCCAGAGGGATCCAAAGCGCAATACACTCACCTGAGCTACCGAAGGTTAGAGTGGGGGTGCTCAGGCAGTGCCGGGAAAGGCACCAAAACCAGGAACAAAATCCAGCCAATCACGGGAGGGAGGAGGAGGAAGGGGCAGGGAGAAGGAAGGAAGGAGAGGGGTCGGGGGAACAGCTATGCACGTGGCCCTGAGGGGACTTCAGAGATGGTAAATGACCCAGAAAAAACAGCCCTGAGGGATCCAAAGCGCAATACACTCACCTGAGCTGCCGAGGGGGAAAGTGGGGGCGCTCAGGCAGTGCCCAGAAGGCACCAAAACCAGGAACAACACCCAGCCAATCACGGGATGGTAGGGAGGCGGGAGGAGGGAGGGGGAGGAGAAGGAAGGAAGCAGAGCGGTCAGGGGAAACAGCTATGCACGCGGCCCTGGGGGGACTAATGGCATAGTGATTGCATGTGTACAATACATTCTTTAAATGTGCAGGGGGATGTCTTGGCAGGAAGAGAATGTGTGTGTGTATAAATGGATGGCTTACTATATGAATGGGGACTTGGGAGCATAAGCATGTTTGGTAAGGGGGTAGGTGAGTTATTTGCAAGTGTCTTGTAAGTGTGTGTGTATTAGTGTAGGAGTATTCACTTTGAAAATGGAGTACTTCTCATTGTGGAAGAATGACAGAAAAGGTTCAGAAAGATGTACAGACTGCAAAGCAGAATGTTTTTGTGTGTGCATTTGCATGTACTTTTCTACATATATATGCTTGTTACATGAGTGGAACCATTGTTTCCGTTCTTTAATTTCCTTATGTGCATTTATGAATGGCACTGTTGTCAATGCACACATAAATGTTTTTCTTTTTTAAGTAATGGTGCACACTCGAAAGTGTGAAATGTAAGTGGTAGGAAACTGTTGTTATGCATGCGTTGTATGCACTTGGCTTAGTTTGGTGGGATACGCTGACTGATCCTTTTCTGTTCGATTTTTACAAAATTCATAGGAGGTGGGTTAATGGTGGAAAGAATCGTAAAATTGACGGAATGAAAGAACAGCGTAACCGTTGGCATATAATAATGGCTGCTATGGGCAAATGCCAATTTTGCCTGCACCTACCAATGTAGGAGCCATTTCATGACAGGTGGTGGGAGAAATAACAGTATGCATTTTCAGTAGGTTATGGAGATTCAGTGCCAGGTACCCTGTTCCAACAGACTTATAACACAGTTGCAAATCTACTGTACAAAAAGTAGTGATACCTGGAGGGGGTGGTGTTGGGTGGTGATACCTGTGAATGTGTATGCAGAACTTGTAGATCATTTAACAGTACTTTCCAGTGCAGGTGCTTTTGATTCACAAGACACATGAACTCTGCGTGTTTAACGGTTAGTATGGACTGTTCAACAGAGATGATAGCGTTAGATGCAGAATTCTTGGATGTAATTGATGGATGTGTGTGTGACCGTTTAACAGTAGCCAATGAGGGAGTGCTGGAAAAAGACTACTGGAAAGGGAAGAAGGACTGCCCTGTTTTACTGGAGCGCAGCCCTTGTGGTAGTTGGGAAAGCGCATGTGCTACATGCTGTCTTTCTTAATATGTGTGGCATGGAAATGGGACTACGGATTATCGAATCAGGTGTATGTCTGCTTTTCTGTTCCATGCTGGGATGTTCTTCTGTGCCCATGAGAACCTTAGTGCTTCTAATGTGACATTTGTCAGTGGAGCTGATTTTTTTCCCCTATTGAAAATAGTCTTGTGTTCCACAGTGTAAAATGTAGTTTGCAGAATCTCCTGTGATAATGTAAGGAGGAAAAAGAGAGAGCAATCCCCAACAAATACCAAACATAAAGGTTTTTCTTTACTCGTCGCTTTAAAAAAAAATATATACACTTTTCACAACTATCAATATTTTGCTATGGGGTGACCAAAATCCCCTAACATAACATAACATAACATAGCATGACATAACATAACACAGTAGATACACAAAATGTAGCACCCCTGGTTTAAAACACCCTGGGTAAGTGAATACTCAACATTATTGTTCATCATCACTTTGGTCAATTTAATTTCTAGAATCTGAGCTAGTAGTATGAATGTAAACAACAGTTGCCACCACCCCCCCCACTTCCGAGGCTGCCGTGTCCACTGGTAGCAATGAAGAAAGACTTCCTACTGGTGGCAGAGGAGACACAGGTTTTGCTGGTGTGTTGCCTGTCATTCAAGCCTCTCCTCTGCAAGCAAGTGATCTTGCAAATGCCTCTCAAGTGCATTCTTGCACACACCAACAGTTTCTTCTGTATGTTTTGTACTACTGACCACAGTCTAGAATTCAATCACTTTAACCTTAAAGCAGGGGTGAACCAATGACGCCAATAGAAACGTAATGGTTCCTTTCATGTATTTTATATGTGGGTAATTCTAAAAGATCTCCAACCTTCCTCTCACCAGAAATGTCTTCCTCTCAGGTGCTATCATGTTCTGTTGATCTTTTGAGCACGTTCATTTTGAGCAAGCAGATCAATGGCAATACCTGACTCAGTGAAAAAGAACATTGGCTTGTGGCTTCCTCAAAGAGCGGTAGATAACAGAAGACATTGTGCATGAGATGCCGCTGAGCTGCGACGAAGAAGGTATCATTCAGTTCTCAACTGTGATTTTAACTGCAGTCACTCTAAGCATTGCTTGCTCACACAACCCGTCAAGCGTGTGCAATTTTCAAGTCCAGTGGGTTGGAAAGGACATGTTTAGCTGGTGGTGTGACAGTTTGTGCTATACCTGCAACACACTCACAGCATTTCCTCTGCTGTATTAACATCTTAAATGAGAGCCGATCTTGTGTGTTACATCAAGCATATCACGGACAGGGGAACAATCGCTGACACAGAATATGTTTAAAACATGGCACATGAATTGTGTTCCCAAGGCTTAGTGCAACATTGACATGCACAAACTGGCTAGTTTCTGGACAGCATCCAGCAAGTTGGATGGTTTCCCTTGGTCCCCACTAGAGGGAAAGGTGCCCTAATGCACTTTTACACTCATGTAATCATTGTTTCACCACCTTGTCCGCTTATCCATAGCAAAGTGGACTTTCCCACCTTCTGAACTATCCAAGGCCTTTCTCAACACAAGAACTACTACATCGTACAATGCAGGTATTGCTTTGTGGGAAAAGGAAGTCTGGCTGGGAATGGGTCAGTAGTCATTTGCACCTACCATCAGCACTTTGAAATCTTTTTTTCACAAAGGTGTATGGCAGAAGGTCTACTGCCAGCATTATCCCCCATTTAGCATTGTGCAGCTATACTTACTCATTGATGGTTACAATTATAATTCTAACTGCACTCACATGACTCACTCAGGCTTGTCCAGTGCATAGACATTCTTTTCCTACCGTTACTTTGTGTTTGGGTCCACCTGATAGCACTGACAGGCATACTACATTTCCTTTTTTTAAAAATCTTTATTTATTCAGCTTGACAACACACAGAGAAACACAGGTTAGCAAAAGCACAGCGTGACATCAGTTTGCGAACAAAAAATACACAGGCATCACTTTACAATGCATCATTACCAAACAGTGCGCAAGAACATATAATAAGGAAAGAGTTGCAACCAGAGTGAGGAGGATATACACCCCACAGAGGGTCACTGAGGGGAGTGGGGTGGAGAAGAGGCTTCCGAGTCTGAGGCCAGGGCAGACATGTAATCACGAAATCTGTGCCATATGTCCCTTGGTCTTGAATGTGGGTGTTGTGTTGCCCCCCAGGCCTCCTCAGTGTCATGTGCCCAGGTGACTGCCCGGAGCCACTGCGAATATGTGGGCGCATTGGGGCGAAGCCAGCACAGTACTATACAGCGGAATGCCAGCATCATACAGAGACCTGCCAATTTCCTAGAATCACGTTTCAAACCGGGAAGGTCATGAAAAAGGCAGCGCATTGGAGAAGGGTCTATGGTGTAGTCTAATATGTCTGATATAGTGGAGCATATGTCCTGCCAGTATTGTGTTAGGCGCGGGCAGTGCCATATCATATGAATGTAATTAGCTTGGTCAGCGCCGCATCTGGGACAGTTAGGAGAGGTCTCACGAAACATACGATGCAGTCTAGTCGTGTGTGGTGATACCTGTGCAGCATCTTAAATTGCAGTAGTTTGAACCTGGAGTTGTACGATACTTCTTGGGTTCGCGCACACATACGGGCCCAGCGCTCGTCATCAATCTCAACTCCAAGATCTTCCTCCCATTTCAATCTAAGTTTAACAAATGAGGGGGCGGCCCTGATCTGTAGTAGATTATAGAGTCTAGATACTTTCCCTCTGAAGGAATCGGAAGTACAGAGTTCAGCTATTAAAGGGTCATCTGGTGGAACTGTAGGAAATTCGGGGAATTTAGCTTTTAGGACCTTCCGAAGTGAGGAGTACTGTAGCCATGCTGATGGTTTACGCCTGAGGACAGGGGGGAGATCCGACCACTCCAGGAAATTGCCCCACACAAAGACATCCTGAAGAGTCAACAAACCTGCCATCGTCCACAGGTAACAATGGATTGAGGAATGTAAGGGACATCAGGGAGGAAATTCCAAAGTGGGAGGTCACCATGAAACGGATTAGGGGTTGCAACCACTGCCCACATTTTGGTGAGAGCAAGTGACGTACTTATCACAGGGTCTGAGGAATCGGGGTCTGGTGGGGCTGGCTTGAGAATGAGGGAACCAATTGTACGCTCTCTGACCTTCAGTTTTTCAAGACGGACATGAGGAGGGGGGTTCGTTGTGCTAAACCAGTAGGAGGCGAATTGGGATTGAGCAACTACCCAGTATCTGAAAAAGTCAGGGGCACCGAACCCGCCCAGTTCCTTGGGAGCGGTGAGCGTATTCAGTTTGAGTCGGACCGCCCCTGAGTGCCAAAGAAAGGTGTTAGTAATGCTGCGCAGCGTCTTAAAGAATCCATCGCCTGGCCATAGTGGAATGTTTGTGAAGGGGTATAGGAGTTGGGGCAGCACGACCATTTTTAGTATTCCTATTCTACCAGCTAGGGAAATGGGGAGTCGGGCCCAACTTGCGGTTTTGGTGGTCAAAACAGCTAGGTAATTCTGATAGTTATCGACGCGCAGTTTCTCAGCATGACAGGAGACCGATACTCCCAGGTAGGTGAAGGTGGATTGGGACCAAGTAAGGCCCAACAGGTCAGAGGGTGGTTGTGTGTTGTCTGTGAGTGGGAATATGGACGATTTAGAGCAGTTAACTTTAAGACCAGATATATGCCCAAAACGGGTAACGTCATTGAGAATTGGAGCAAGGTTTGTTTCTGGAGAGCGGATGTAGAGCAAGGCATCGTCCGCGTACAGGGAGACAATATCTGCCTGTCCCGCTGAACGTAGGCCTCTGTGAGAGTGTGATTGGCGCATCATGTCTGCGAAGGGTTCAATTGCTATTGCGAAGATCAACGGGGAGAAGGGACACCCCTGTCTCGTCCCTCTGGCTATCTGGAAGAGGGTGGAGCACCTATCTTCAGTACGGACTCTTGCCACTGGTTTGGTGTAGAGTAGTCTGACCCAGGACCGAAAATTGGAGCCAAACTTACATTTTTCCATGACTCGCCACAGATACTCCCAAGATACTGAGTCAAATGCCTTCTGCATGTCCAGCGTGACTGCTACTGCCTGTGTTTTGGGGTTAATTCTACTGATCACGTTGAAAAGTCGTCTAAGGTTTAGGGACGTGGACCTACCCGGCACAAATCCTGCCTGATCAGGGTGTATGATATCAGGCATGAATGCAGCCAGGCGGTTAGCCAATAGCTTAGCAAATATTTTTACATCACAATTTATTAACGAGAGGGGACGGTATGAACCACACTGGGTAGGAGGTTTACCAGGTTTAAGAAGGACTGTTATCATGGCCTCGTGGAGTGAAGGGGGAAGTGTGCCTGTTTCGCATGCCTCCTCCCATAGAGCTAGCAGTTGCGGGACCAGGGCAGATTTATAACGCTTATAGAAGTCCATAGGAAGACCATCCGGTCCGGGGGCCTTCCCTGCAGCGAGTGATTCAATGGCCTCAGTCAGTTCCTCCGCAGTGAAAGGTCTGTCTAGGGAAGCAGTGGCGTCAAAGGACAGGGCTGTGAGAGGGAGTTCCTCCAGGTAACAATCAATGTCTGAAACATGGGGCCCATCAACCTTCGAATAAAGGGAAGTATAGAATGTGAGGAACTCTGTATTGATGTCTTGGGGCGAAGTGGCTAGTGTACCGTCAGATCTCTCTATCGCCGGGACGTTGGGTGCTCCAAGCTCGTGGCGAATTAACCTGGCTAGCACACGGCCTGGCCGCTCTCCCTCCCCGTAGCGCCTAACTGCCTGAGGGTTATCAAGGAATTTAACTTCGCGCTCAGCAAGATTACGGAATCTATCCAGTTCATGATCCAATGGTGCCAGTGCGTCGGGGGAGTGATCATGCGCGTATTGGGACTCCAAGCTAGCAAGGGTCGACTCGCTGTCAGCGATATCCTCCCGGATGCTTTTTAGGATGCCACTTCCTTTGGATAAGGCGATACCCCTGATATAGGCCTTGAATGATTTCCAGAGGGTGGCTCGAAGGGGGACTGAATCTGTGTTGACTTCGAAAAACTCCTCGATGGATGACTCAAGCTCGTAGGCAAAGGTATGGTCTAGGAGGGCATGGGGTCTCATTCTCCATTGCCTTGATCTTTCAAGGTCATGTCCCCAGTTCAGGGAGATGACCACCGGTGAGTGATCAGACAAAGTTCTGGGAAGGATTGCCAGATGGGTCAGGCACCAAATTAGTATATCAGACAACAGCCATCTATCTATCCTAGAATGAGAGTCATGGACTGAGGAATAGTAGGTATACGTGCAGGAGTCAGGATACATTAATCGCCAGGCGTCCACCACTGCCAGCCGGGGGAGGGTTGTGAGGATTGCGTAGGCTGCCCTTGAAAGCTGGCGAGGTCTGGAGCCCGATCTATCTAAGGTGACATCCAGAATCGTGTTGAAGTCACCGCCCCATATAATCGGGATCTGAGGGTAACTCTCAAGGATCGCGGCTAGGTGAATCTAGAATTCAGGGTCGTCAATATTAGGGCCGTATATATTAAGGATGGCTACATCTTGATTCTGCAATGTACCAACAATGAGTATATATCTTCCGAGGGGGTCAACATGTGATTGGGAGCAGCTGAACTTCAGGTTTCTGTGAATTAAAATGAGGGTACCTCTGCTCTGGGTAGAATAAGTTGTGTAATACCTCTGGGATCCCCACTGCTTGGTAAACCTCTCGCACTGTTTAGCACAGGCGTGCGTTTCTTGTAGACAAAGGATTTGTGTACCGTGGCGCTCAGTGTAAAGTTGTATTTGCTGCATCTTTTTGTAGTTGCCTAGACCCCTAATATTCCAGCTCATAAAGGTTACGCTACTATCCACCATTAATATGGAAGGGACGCTCGAGTTTTGTTCTACGTATTAGGGTTGGTCCAGTCCGATGCGGCCTAGACCAACGTTCTACTCCAACTATACCTCTGTGTTGCGGTAGTGTGCCATGTGTGATTTCTCTGGTGGTCGTCAAGACTTTTTTAAAATAACTTCCCCTCCCCCCGTTTCCCACCCACATCCCTCCCCAAACTTGAGGAATGAATCCCAAACCCCCCCACAACAATAATAAACTTCTCGGCATCAGCGCCTGGGGGGCTGTTAGCTGACCGAGCAGTGGCGCAACGGACTGAAGAGGGTAAGGAGAGTGGGCATACATCTGGAGTCTCTAGTGCATACAGTTTAGAGTCCACATGTGAAGCGTTCATGGTATTACCAAAAAAGAAAAAAAAGGGGGCTATCATAACATATTAATGCATTACCATAAGCGCTAGACATGACAGTTTATAATCATGAGCCTTCCCGGCCTTGGTATACCGGCAGGAAGCCTGCGTGCATTTAGAGTCTAAAGCACCGATAGGGCGTCAATAACTGACAAACGTAGTGAGATGAAACCGCCCCAAGGGGCCATAGTTGAGAGGATCAATACAACAATAACAACAGATAAACATTCGATGCCTTTATGCATAGCATCGAGCCATCATGAAAAAGACTAAATACGGTCTATTGCCGACCCAGCCCAACTTAACAGGCAACATTCTAGACTGGAATGGTGGTGACAAGGGATTAGCCAGGGAAGTGCTCATCCAGGAATTTAGAGGCTTCCTCTGGGATTGTGAAAAAAAAGGTTTTGTTGGAGTGTTCGATACGCAGTTTTGCAGGGAACAGCATGGAGTACTTGACTCCTAGATCTCGGAGTCTTCTCTTCACAGCTACAAATGTTTGACATTCCCGTTGCACCGCCATCGAGTAATCTGGGTAGAGGTGGATTTTGGCCGCTCCAAGTGTAAGTTCACCTTTGATCCTGGCTGCCCGTAGGAGGGCATCACGGTCCCGGAAGTTTAAGATCCTGGCTATAATGGGCCGAGGGGGGGCGCCTGGTCTAGGTTTCACGGTTAAGGCTCGGTGTGCTCTCTCGATAGCGAACTGTGGGGAAAGTTTAGGGGAATCCAGGAGTGTCATGAGAATCCGTTCCATGTAATTCTCCAACAGTTCTGTAATATTGTCCTCTGGTATTCCAACAATACGCAGATTATTACGTCTCAAACAGGATTCGAGGTCATCATTCTTCTTCTCAACTGCCGAAACACGGTCGGTGAGCGTGGAGACCTCAGCCCGTAGAGAGCCAAGTACATCTTCGGCAACCCCCAGTCGAGTTTCGACTTCCGCCACACGCCCATCTGTCTTTTCGATATGGGCTTTTCTGGAGGAGATGGACCCATTCATATCGTCTAGTTTATTGTGCAGCGTGGTGAAGCCATCACGGATGTACTCCAGCATCTTCTGTGAGTCGTCTGAGGTCGATGGGGCCGAGATGGACAGGGGCTCCTCAGTATCATCGGGGGGCGGCTTGGACGGCGTTTTAGCAAACATGTTCAACGAACTTTGCTTTTTTCCTGTACCGGCTCCCTTAGTCATGATGTAAGCTGGGACAGGGGCCCGGGGTCCTAGAGGAAAGTGGATGAGCAAAGTAGCGTAGTTCTCGGTAGCAGCCATAGATCAGGAGTGTTCGGGACGGTAGGTATGTGGCCAGTGGGTCAGTGTCCCGTTTGCGATAAGGATTACTCTTCAACGTATATTTTAGCTCAGTATGCACATGCTGCAGTAGGTTGAGTTCACAGCCGTGGAGCGCACATGGGAGTTCGGCCACCGGTGTCGCCGCACCTCGGGACTGGCACCGCACAAAGGTAGGCCTTAAAATTCAGGGCCGGGTTCTTCTCAACCCCGGAGCTCGCACGGTAAGTATGGAGTGCGGTGTTGACCCAGGCTCACAGGACGGACCCGCCGGTGAGGCACCAGAGTCAATGTGGGCTGAGGCTGGTGGCTAGTAGGTAGGGGGGGAGAACTCTCAGCTCGGTGGAGGTAGTCTCTAGTAGTGGCGCCCCCAAGGCAGCGCCACCATCAGGGCCGAGCAATCTGAAACAGGGTGGCGCCACAGAGTCCGGGACCCGCGGGACGCCCGGGACACAGGCCTCCCAGGGCACCGCAAGTGATGGGCCCCAGCCGCCAGCACGTAGCGGCACAGGGCTGTCCCAGTCCGCCCGCTTGTCTGGCAGATTGGTAGCAAGGTCGCTTCACGCGCCTCTAGGGCTTCGGCGCCCCTCCCCCACAGAGGCCGCACACGCCGGGGCGCCGAGTAGCAGCACGAATCAGCAGTCCTCGGAGCTCCGTCACGGGAAGAGCCGGGCGTCCGCGGTGTCGAGCCTCCCACAGCAATAGCAGGGCACAAAGAGGGTCTCCGGGTCCCAGAGTTAGGATGTCAGTGGACTGCGAGCTTATACTGCGGCCATAGCAGTGATAGTTGGCTCCGCTGTATATTAGCGGTTAAATCTGCAAAGATGTGCCCTCGTCGTCCGGAGCTTCACACTCAGGCGGCCATCTTGTTTCAGCGCAACAGAGCTCCCGCATACTACATTTCCTTCCGGAATGACAGACCTCCCAGTTCTAGGTTCATCATTCAGGGTATTTTGAGCATGCTGCAGAGTATTAGTTGGCTCCTGGTTTTATGGTGTGTAATATGTTGGTCCAACGCTTGCTTATGATTTCACTTCATATGCTCTAGATATGATGAGGTGCCCAGATTTGTCCCTGCCTTCACACGTGACACAACATTTCCACACTGAGTGCAGGTGGCAAGATGCTGACACTGTACAAAGATGTTCCATACTAAAGATATCCACTGTTGATTCACAGTAGGTGTCATTGTCTGTTGAGCAGAGGCTTAAGAATATGGAAAATGGAGCTCCACAAAGTGTACATGTGCAAGAGGTGCCACTGGTTGTTGTGATGGTCCGGTAGATGCTCCCATTGATTGGCATACACAACTGCCACCTCAGGATCTCTGGGGTGTTGCAGAGCGAGGCTTTGCCTAAAATGCTACAGACACCGGCAGCACCTATTACAGGTAGTGCTGAATGCCAGCCAACTGTGATCACCTACCATCATCACCTCCAACACATGTTCTGGCACCCCCTTAATTTACCCTGCACACATAACAAATTCAACTCCTTATTTTGTTTGTGAGCATGCCTGTTCAAATAAGCTGATCCAGTGCAAATTCCTTCTCAGGCGTTCTTGCCACAGCACACAGAGGAAACATAGCACACATTGGGCCCAGCTGGGGATCTTGGGTAGCTTTGCTTAGGCATTGGAGAGAGGCAAAGACAGGCAAGGGTCAGGCAATCTAGGGCCCATCCACACAGAAATCTGACATTTCAAGGGCAAATCTCGCAAGAGTACGGAAATCTCGCAAGATTACACAGAAAAGTCTATTTAAGGTAGCCATGTCATGCACACCATACCAGATGTTCCAGAAAGCCTGTCTCGAACCTCCACTTTACCCTCGTTGGATGCAGACCCACTCCAGAGAAGAGAAGGAAGGTCAGGAAGCCAGGAAGGAAGAAGAAACAAAGAAGAAGTAGTAAAGGACAGTAGGGAAGAAGAACCAGGGATGAAAGAACACATGAAGAAACACTTGGGAAGAAAAACCAGAGAAGAAAGCAGATTAGAGGAGAAAGACACCTAAGTGGAAGCAACGCTGAAGCCTTGCCATTCTAGATGCACGTTTCTGTTGCTGTAGTCACTTCATTCAAGAGTCCTAGCGAAGCTGCACCTGAAAGACAAATTGGGCAAGGTTAGTGCAGAGTCATGCATGGACCCTGGGCCTGGTCCTTCCATCAGTCGCTTACCTGGAGGTTCGCTCAACCTAGGTGCGCTTGCTGCGCTGCATTCCGCCTGTGCTCACTGCAAAACCGCACCTGCCGAATTAAGGAGAAAAGAAAGAAACTTGTGATAGAGTTAAGGAAGCAGCCCTTCCCACAGAGCCATATAAAATAGCAGAATAGGAGTAGGACGTTACCCTGAGAAGTCACTGGACATTTGAACATGCATGCAAATGGACCAAGGTGCCTATACCCTCAGTATTGCGTCAAGTCTCCCAGAGAGTGACCAATAACTCCACTATGCATCGCTGCTCACTGAATAACCTCCGGGTCATCACTGGACAAGATTTGGAGTTTCACAGAAGAGATTACCACCAAAACAAAGGTACACACAATGCAGGGGAGTGAGGGGTGGTGGTTTTAGGGTACAAGGGCGCAGGGAACTACATCTGTATCTCTTGTTTATCTGCACAGATCCTCAGAAGGCTGGATTGGAGTAATGTTTAGACAAAAGGGCTGCAGTCGTTGCTGAACTCTGCTGATTGTTCATTACAGCCTGCTGGCCAGCAGGGAGAGTTTGGTGTAGGTGGATGGGTACAAGCTTCAGTTATCAGTGTCCATACATTTCCCGGAAGCTGGGAAGACAGGTAGGAGGTTACACTACTGCTCACAGTGTACAAACTGAGGTACTGTGTTGCATCACAGAGCCAATAAACCTGTAACTAATTACCCACCACTGAGTCATAAAATGTTTCTGCAACCTCCAGAATGTTCTCTTCCCCCAAAACAATTAAATTGCTTTGTGTGTGTGTGCCTTATCAACTAAGTTGACACAGAACACATTCCTGATCTGGACTATTCTGCAGAGTGTGCTCAAGAAGGAGGTGTATTGTGCCACACAACCAATCAACCTGCGACCCATCTTCCCCACAACAAATGCATGTGCTTATTTTATGTGAGAGTGAACCCCTAAAAAGAAGCTGTCCCAACGGATATTTCTCCTCTAACCTACTACACACAGTGTGCTCACAAATTCAGTGTGTTGAATTGCACAGTCAATCAACCTGCCACTAATTGCCTACCACTGCCTCCAATAATCTTTCTAGCACTGCCAACATTTTCTTTTCCTCAAAGACAATTCAACAGCTTCTTTTGTGTGTGTGTGCCTGTTCAAACAAACTGGCTCAGCACAACGTCTTCCTCCAGCCTACTGTTCACAGTGAGCTCAAGCAGGTGATATGTTGCATCGGACAGCCAATCAATCTTCCATTAATTACCCACCCATCACCTCCAATTATTTTGTGGCACTCACACAACATTTTCTTTTCCCAAAAACCATTCAACTTTTTATTTTGTGTGAGTCTGCCCACTCAAACAAGCTTGCACTGCAACAAGTTCTCAGCTGGCCTACTGCTCACGGTATGCTAAAGCAAGTGCTTTGGTGTGCCACACAACTACTCAACCTGACACTAATTGTCCAGCAACAACTTCAAATATGCTTTTGGCACCCCCAAATTGTTCTCTTACCAAAATCAATTCAGCTTCTTGTTTTGTGTGTAAGTGTGTCCTATCAAACAAGCAGGCCCAGGGCAGTTTCCTCCTAGGTGGTATAATGCTCACTGTGCACTCAAGTAGGTGGTGTGCTGCATCACACAGCCAATCAAGCTGCCAGTTTTTCTGGCAACCCTATATTTTCTGTTCACCCAATGTTGTGGCAAGTACATTCAATTCAACTTCTTTTGTGTGAGTGTGTAATTCAGCAGTCAAGTGCATATATGCAAAGTAAACTGTTGAGATGTCTGGCAGAAAAAGTGAAATCTTTCAAAAATATCAACAGCCAATCAATTTGCCCCTAATGCCCACTACCAATAATCACAAGAATGTTTACTCCACCATAAAGTGATTTATGTTCGGCCAAATTTGTGGCAAATAAATTCAGCTTTATTTGTGTATGCGCTTGTGTTCAATCAAGCAGCCCAGTGTTTATATGCAAAGTAAATGACTGAGTAACCTGGCAGGAAAACTGAATCCGCTAAAAAGAAATTCCATAGACTAGCATGCATTTCTGTGAAATGAAGATTACTTTTAAGCGATATTTACAAAAATGAAAAAATATAATTATATTTCGTTGAGCAGTTCCAAAAATCACCAAACCCAAGTTATTCCTATAATATTAAATGCACAACATTCAATTATGTTTTGTTTAAAAGTTAATGTTAATGTTAAAGGTATTTATATAGCGCACCATCACCAACAGAGTTTGTCGCCGGCGCTCAGGCAGATCTGTAAACAAAAAGGTGGGGGGTGGGTTAGTGGGTGAAGAGGGCATAGGAAAGTGAAAGGTGGTGTACTGTTGGCAGCTTGAGTTTGGTTTTCACTGTGCGCTGAGCTTGGGTGTGCATATAGGATCGAAGAGGGTCCTCACGTGCTGTTGTTGTGATCTATGTGTTGATTGTTTGTTGTTACAGTATGGTGAAGTCCATGCGGTTTGTTGTAAGAGAAGTGGTGTGTGGGTTTTTTGTGTGAATTAAGTATGTAGACATTTGAGGTTTTGGTTAGTGGGTTGTATGTCTCATAATCCTGTAGTTTAGTTTATGTATCAGGTAGTCATACTGGGTTGGTAAATTCCTTCTCTTGGTTTTTCTGATTGTCTAGTTTCTGTGGTGATACCGTGTCTGGTTCCAGCAGGTTAATTGGCTTAGTACCCCAGGTTCGGTGAGCACTATCGCCTAATTCGACAGTGGTGTTATATTATCATTAACCAGCTCCTTTCTATCTATTTACTGTCGGTAGTTCATTGGGTGGTCTAGACTTCTCTTTCCTTTCCTGACTGTTTAGTTTTTAGGGCCGTGGGGTGAAGATGGCCTCCAGCTAAGTCCAACAAGTTTACCTAAAATTGAAAGTAAAATGCTCTAGTTTTCAAAGAGCAAATGACATCTTCCTTTCTTATTAAATCTTACACATTCTGTTTATCTCTATAGACCGGACATATTCTCAAACATAAAAAAGTGCAAATCAGAGATGCACCAAAAATGTTCCAGAAATAGTTGTCCCTCATTTACACAAGTGCACCAATATCCTGATTCACAAAACCTGACCCCCATATTTGCAGTATAAATACTGTCAACATTGTTTCCCTTCAAAATGTGGATGAGTGACCGAGAAAAGAGTACAACTGATTTGTCAAACCAAAGAAGCACACAGTGCATCCCAATCACAACCAACATCTCTGCATAAAAGACCAGCACAGAGAGACAGGTACACATCCCCAACATGGCCAATCCAGTAGTTGCTACACCAACTGATGATGATGATGGAAAGGATAAGTAGGAGGAGGATCACTGTACATGAGATGTCACCGAGAGGTTGAACGTCCCACCTCATATCATACTGGAGATGGTGAGTTAGTGGGAGGGGTGCCCTTACCAAAACCATAATGCAAGCCCATGCCATACCACCACTAGTCAAGGCACTGTAAAACTTGCATTAATTTGCCACAGGCTCGTTTCAGGGGACAAGTGGTGTCACAGTGGTGAGATCATAATCCTCACAGACACTGGTCCTATGCAAGGTCCATTTGATCCTTAACTTTGCTTGGGTACATATAGGCATGCCACATTATACATGCGCCGAAGCAGGAATAGTAAGGGCATTTTACAACAGAGCTGGGTTTTTCGTGTGTGCTGTGCCATTGATTGCACCAATGTGTCCCTCATACCTCTGTACCCAAAGGAACTTTGTAAAGGAACTGGAGCATTGGCATTCCTTGCATGTACAGATCATGTGTGATGCACACAACATAACCATGAATGTGGATACTAATTATTATGGATCTCCAGCTGACAGGTACATCTTTCAGTGCTATACTGTAACACAACCTTTTGAAGCAGCATGGTACACCAATGGTTGCCAGTTAAGCAGGCATAAGGCCAGCAAGTGTGCATGATGTGCAAGGGTCCTCAGAGATGTTCTGGCATACATGATGCCAACACACATTCAGACCTCATTTCAGAAGTTAAACATCTTGCAATATTTACAGTCAAAACAATGGTAGAGCACTAAGAAGTAGAGAACCTTCAATGTGGCTATCTAGCAATCAAACTGACCGTTTTTTCACAATCAGGATTATTTATTTAATTTACTTTTTATTTATCTATTTCATTATTTATTTACAGGGAGGAACAATGCTCTTTTCATCACAAAAGAACATACAATAGATAAGATTTGACAGGAAGCAGTGAGCTTTTTACAATGGGGTGAGTTAGAGGGACATTCTGACTAGGATGTTGAGGAGAGTAAATGGAACAGTCACTGGGGAGAGTACATAAGTGGACATACATAGATTAAGGGCAACCAACATTAGACTTTTTCAAATGCAGGTAGGCGGTACCTGCTTGGGATCTGACCATGATGGATGAAGTGCTAGAGTGAAGGTGGAGAAAGCGATGGACAGAGGCAAGCTAGAGGTGAGGGAATAATGTTAGCTAGAAGGAAGATGGCAGGTAGGTTAAGAGGGTAACTCAGAGGTGAGGAGGTAGGATTTTAGTTTGGTTCTGTACAAATCTGTGTGGACTGTATCTCGGATGTGCAGGCATAGAGAAATCCATGCAAGTGGAGCAAGAAGAGAGAAAGAGCGGAAGTGGCAGGAAGCACAGGGAGGTTGAGGAACCACAAGGCAGAGTGATGATCACGCAAAGATTTGTAGAGTTGAATAGAGGAGGACAGTGTCATGATTTCTGCTTCCAAAAGATCAGGACTTGCCCGACTCCCTTGGAAGCAGACCCAAAACCCCGGTTCCGAGTGCCAGCCAGTCCCAATTGGGACCTTTTGGACCCTGTCCTTGCGCCAGTGGCACCAGGCTCATAAAGATGCCCAGTCCCAGCGCTGGAAGCGCCGGGCTCATAATGCTTGGGTGGACTTACCTGCAGCAGACCATGCTGCTTACTTACCTGCCAGTTGAACCCCTGATCCTCTTCTGTTTGGGACTACTTTTCCTGTTGGGTGGGGCAGGAGCCACTCCCTAGGTTCAGAACACTGGAACTCTTCTGGAAAGCAGGAACTCTTTTCTTACCTAGGCGTGGCTGTGGAAGGAGACACCTAAGCACTACAGGAGGCTATTTAAACCACACCCGATGGATGAATCTTGCTTTGCGTTATTCTGCATTCTCTGCAGCAGAACGCTCATCGTGTCTTCTGCTTCTGATCCTGGGCCTAAGGGAGCAAAGGCTTACCATCCTGGAAACCAGTCTTCAGCAGCACCTGTAAAGACAAAGAAAGAACAGGTTAGCACTACGGTCTTCAGTGGCAGCGCATCTCTTACCTGGTCCATCGGCTGTCACCAACGCCTCGCGCTGCATTCCGGCATCTGAGAGACAAAGGCTTACCTACTCTTCGCATGCTCCGGAGGTCTTCACACTGCATTCCGGCATCTGAAAGACAAAAGCTTACCAGCTCTTCGCAGGCTCCGGAGGCCTTTGGCGCTGCATCCCGCATCTGAAAGACAAAAGAAGGTGCGTTTAAAGACATTGGGCAACTTTATTACTCACGTGCCATTACTCCTTCCCACGCCGAATCCAGTGGGTATTCCAGCACCCTTCAGCTTCTCTAAAGCTCCGAACTTGTACCTGCAAGATAAAAGGGACAGTTAGTGCGCATCGTGAAGCAGGCTACAAGCGCTTACTTACGTGCTTCCAGGCGCTTCTATTCCTCACGCGGGTTCGATCCTCAACTCTCATCAGCCCGCCATCCGCCATCGCCGGAACCCTGCAAAACAAGAGATATCATTACAAAAGACTTTTAAGACATTTGAAGTGCCCAGAACTTACCGTTCGTGCAGTTAACGATGGACAGCAGTTCTCTGAGGTCAAGAGGCCTGCACCCTTATCCAGTGAAGAAACTGGTTACGGCACCCTGCCCCGAGGCAGATGGAGAGCTCGGCGTTCACTTACCTAAGGTGAGGGCGTTAACCTTTGGGGTTCTACAGGAGAAGAGAAAGGGAAGAGGAGAGAGGCACCCAATAACCCCAGTTCATTAATCCCATATTTTCTATCTGCAGACATCTTACTCTTCGAGTCAGACATACAGTGCACAGAGGTCCAGCCCAAAGAGCCAACCGTGTGTTACACATCACCTTTGAAGATACGGCATTCACCCAGTCAAGACCGGCGCCTCTGCGGGAATCAGGTGAGCGTTACAGAACGCAAAGCCTACCGCAAAACTCCCACCCAGGCGCTATGGAAACCTCGGATACCGACCAGCTAGCCCAGTTACTTGGGGAACTAAGAGCAGAAGTGCATGCAGCCCGTCAGGAAACGAATGCTCTAAGAAGGGAACTGATTATTTCCAAGGAGCGAACAGACGATCTCGCTAGACAATTGCTACTGTCACAAGCCGGACAAACTCCGTTACCCGCATCAGGGGCAAATCTTCCTTCAACATCCTCTACGAACCCAGTGCAGATCAACCTACCTGGGAATGTACCTCTGGCTCCGCCCAAACGATTTTCTGCTGACCCAAAGAGGTTTGCAGTATTTATTAATCAGTGCCGGTTGCACTTCTTATGCCGGCCAGCAGCCTTTCCAACTGATCAAGCTAAGGTAGCTTTCGTGCTTTCATACCTTAGTGGCAATGCGGCAGACTGGTCGATCCCTCTAGTTAATCAAGATGATCCGGTTCTCCATGATTTTCAAGCTTTTCAGCTCAGTATGGAAAAACTGTTTGCAAGACATTCACAGGGGCAGGCCTTGGACAATGAGCTCCTTTCATTGTGACAGGGTAATCAAGACCTTTTGGCTTATATTGCGTCTTTCAACAGACTGATAGTGGAAACTCGATGGCCTGAGGACAAAAGGATTACGCTGTTTTATAGAGGTCTACGTGGAGAGCTCAAAGATGTGTTAGCCCAAGTAGTGAATCCCCCGCAAGACTGTCCAGACTATATTGACTTAGTCGTTCAAATTGACCACAGACTGCAGAACAGGAAGGCCGATCGTTCCAAGTTTGATGCTCGAGTATTTTCCAAACCACCAACTCCTACCAAAGGAGTAGACTCCGGGGAACCCATGCAAATAGGGGGCCTGAAAGGACCACTAACACAAAAGGAGCGGGAAAGGAGAAAACAGCTGCAATTATGCCTCTATTGCGGAAACTCGGGGCACTTTCTTCGAGACTGTCCGGTGAAACCAGCCAAGAAGGCAGTAGGAGCTGCAGTTACCAGGGTCACAAACTCTGAGCAGGGAAACGACCTTGCCCGACAAGAATAGAGGTCCTCTTGCCGAGCGTTAAAACCAGTTCCGTGACCTCACATTTTGTGATACCTATGTTCCTCATTAGCCCTGAACATCCGGATCGATTACATGCGATTGAAGCTTACGTCGACAGCGGTGCCATCGGCAATTATGTGGATCATGAAATGGTTTTGAGGATGAATCTGACTCTTTGTCCAAAGGCTGTAAAGGACGTCATTACTACGGTGGATGGTACGGAGATAGCCTCCGGACCAGTAACGCATACCACCCAAGAAGTGACGCTAGTAAGTCAAGATGGACACCATGAGAAGATCGTGTTCGATGTGATCAAGGCCCCTCAGTTCCAGATTATTCTAGGAATTCCTTGGTTAGAGAAGCACAATCCTCAGATCGATTGGCGAGCAAGAACGGTTCAGTTTCCAGAATGTGTCTCTACTTGTCACCCTCGACCTGGTGTTGTACTGGCAGCAATTTCCTCGGAGTCTCCCCAGTTACCTCCTGAATACCTAGAATTCCAAGATGTTTTCCGGAAGGATCAGGCTAACTCTCTACCTCCTCATAGGTCTTATGACTGCCAGATAGACCTGATACCTGGATCTACTCCTCCTTGTAGTAGAATTTATGCCCTCACCGAGCCTGAGAATCTTCACCTCCGACAATACCTGGATCAATACCTAGCGAATGGGTTTATTCGTCCTTCCAAGTCCCCTGCTTCCTCAGCTTTGTTCTTCGTTCCAAAAAAAGAAGGGGACCTTAGAACTTGTATAGATTATCACGCCCTGAACCACATCACCGTTAAGAATAGATATCCGTTACCTTTGATCCCTGAACTCCTGGACCAAGTCAGAAAAGCATGCATATATACAAAGCTGGATCTTAGAGGAGCCTAGCACTTGGTACGAGTAAAAGAGGGCGATGAATGGAAGACGGCCTTCCGCACCAAGTATGGGCTATTTGAATATCAGGTCATGCCCTTCGGACTTTGCAATGCCCCGGCCGCCTTTCAATATTTTATGAACGATGTCCTGAGAGAGCTCATAGATGTGTGTGTTGTTGTTTACATTGACGACATCCTCGTTTATTCTTCATCGGAAACTGAACATCGGAAACACGTGAAAATGGTCCTTGAGAGATTGCGTCAACACAAACTTTTCGCTAAGTTGGAAAAATGTGTTTTCAACGTGACTGAAGTTGAATTCTTGGGATTCATATTATCACCTAGCGGAGTGCGTATGGATTCAAAGAAGGTCGATGCAATTCTCAAATGGCCATCGCCATCCTCCGTAAAAGGTGTTCAAAGCATGTTAGGCTTCGCTAACTTTTACCGCAGGTTTATCCCCGAATTCTCTCGAATAGTCCAGCCCATCACCGCCTTGTTAAAGAAAAATAAACGTTTTGAATGGTCTACCGAGGCGGAACAAGCTTTCCAGAATTTGAAGACTAGATTTATCTCTGCACCGATCTTAAAACATCCTCGCCCAGAACTCCCCTACATCGTTGAAACTGATGCTTCGAGCCTTGCCATGGGGGCAGTTCTATCACAAAAGGACCCAGTAACCAATCAGTTGCATCCCGTGGCATTTTGGTCCCGCAAATTCTCACCTCCTGAAATCAATTACACTATTACTGATAAGGAACTTCTAGCTATCAAGTCCGCCTTTAAGGCTTGGCGGCATTATCTTCTGGGGGCCCGACACACCGTTACTGTGATTACAGATCACTGAAACCTGCAATATTTGAAAACCGCAAAAGCTCAATCCTCTAGGCAACTCCGTTGGGCACTATTCTTTGCCGAGTTTGACTTCATAATTACCTATCGACCTGGTACAAAAAACGGTAAAGCTGATGCCCTTTCTCGGATGGGAGTGGAAGAACATTTGATCAATCCTAAACCTGTACCTATCATTCCCGAACAAAGAATTCTAGGTGTAATCGCCACACAATCCATAGAGGAAGTTAAGGATAAAGCCAGGCTACTGGTAACTCCAGCAGACATACAGAATTGGCATCTGCAGGGAAAGGACTTTACGGTGAAGGACAACCTATTATATTTCCAAGAACGGTTATACCTGCCCAGCACAGATTTACAGAAAAAGATAATCTCTTGTTATCACGATTCTTTAATGGAAGGACATCCCGGTATGACCAAGACCTCGGAAAAGATCAAGCGCTACTTCTGGTGGCCATCTTGGAAAAAAGATATCAGAGACTTTATAATGTCCTGTGGAGTATGCGCCCAAAACAAGAGTCAAAAGGAAAAACCAGCCGGCATCTTACTGTAACGCTCACCTGATTCCCGTAGAGGCGCCGGTCTTGACTGGGCGTATACCGTATCTTCAAAGGTGATGTGTAACACACGGCTGGCTCTTTGGGCTGAACCTCTGTGCACTGTATGTTTGACTCGAAGGGTAAGATGTCTGCAGATAGAAAATATGGGATTAATGAACTGGGTTATTGAATGTCTCTCTCTTCTTCCCTTTCTCTTCTCCTGTAGAACCCCGAAGGTTAACGCTCTCACCTTAGGTAAGAGAACGCCGTGCTCTCCATCTGCCTCGGGGCAGGGTGCTGTAACCAGTTTCTTCACTGGATAAGGGGAGCAGGCCTCTTGACTTCAGAGGACTGCTGTCCGTCGTTTACTGCACGAACGGTAAGTTTCGAGTAATTCTAATGTCTTTAAAGTCTTTAGTAATGATGTCTCTTGTTTTGCAGGGTTCCGGCGATGGTGGATGACGGGCTGAAGTGAGTTGAAGATGGAGCCCGTGTGATGAATAGAAGCGCCTGGAAGCACGTAAGTAAGCGCTTGTTGCCTGCTTCACGATGCGCTCTAACTGTCTTTTTATTTTGCAGGTACAAGTTCGGAGCGGCTGCAGGGTGCCGGAATACCCACTGGGTTAGATGTGGAAAGGAGTAATGGCACGTGAGTATTAAAGTTCCCCAATGTCTTTAAACGCACCTTGTTTTGTCTTTCAGATGCGGGATGCAGCGCCGAAGGCCTCCGGAGCGTGCAAAGAGTTGGTAAGCTTTTGTCTTTCAGATGCCGGAATGCAGTGTGAAGACCTCCGGAGCGCACGAACAGTAGGTAAGCTTTTTTCTTTCAGAATGCAGCGCGAGGCGTTGGTAACAGCCGATGGCCCAGGTAAGTGAAGAGCTGTCACTGAAGACCGTAATGCTAACCTGTTCTTTCTTGTCTTTATAGGTGTTGCTGAAGACTGGATTCAGGATGGTAAGCCTTTTTCCTTAGGCCCAGGATCAGATGCAGAAGACACGATGAGCGTTCTGCTGCAGAGGAAGCAGAATAACGCAAAGCAAGATTCAACCATCGGGTGTGGTTTAAATAGCCTCCTGTAGTGCTTAGGTGTCTCCTTCCACAGCCACGCCTAGGTAAGAAAGAGTTCCTGCTTTCCAGAAGAGTTCCAGTGTTCTGAACCTAGGGAGTGGCTCCTGCCCCACCCAACAGGAAAAGTAGTTCCAAACAGAAGAGGATCAGAGGCTCAACTGGCAGGCAAGTAAGCAGTATGGTCTGCTGCAGGTAAGTCCACCCAAGCATTATGAGCCCGGCGCTTCCAGCGCTGGGACTGGGCATATTTATGAGTCTGGTGCCACTGGCGCCAGGACTGGGTCCACAAGGTCCCAATTGGGACTGGTTGGCACTCGGAACCTGGGTTATGAATCTGCTTCCAAGGGAGTTGGGAAAACCCTGACCTTTTGGAAGCACAGATAATGACAGTACCCCCCCTCAAGGCCCCTCCCAAACCGGGGTTCTCCGGGGGTTTTGGCTTGTCAGGAAATGTTCGGTGAAATCTTTTGATTAGGCGAGGAGCGTGGACATATTCAGCAGGTTCCCAGGATCTCTCTTGGGGGCCGTAGCCTTTCCAGTCAATTAGGTAAAATAGTTTAGATTTGGAGATCTTGGAGTCCAGAATGCTTTTGACTTCAAACTCGAGTTCCCCATCAACTAGGATAGGTTTTGGAGATTTAGTTAGTCGGGTTTGAGGTTGCACAGGTTTTAATAGAGAGACGTGGAAGACCGGATGTATCTTCATGTGCGGGGGCAAGTCCAATTTGACCGCTACTGGGTTTACTATGGTAGTGATGGAATAGCGACCAAGGTATCTTGGGTTGAATGTGCGTGGCCCTTTTAGCGGTAGATATTTGGTGGATAACCAGACTTGATCCCCTACTCGATATTGAGGGGCTTCCTTCCGATGTTGATCTGCTCCTTTCTTGTATTGTTCTTTAGCCCTTTGAAGGTGAGAAACAGCTTCCTTAAAGGCTTGGATGATTGTAGAATGCAGGTAGTCTACTGCTGGTGTTTCAAGATCTTGGAGGGGATCCAACTCCGAGGTTTGAGGGTGACTGCCGTACAAAAGAAAAAACGGGGTTTTCCCAGTTCCCGAATGGACAGAGTTATTGTAGGCATATTCGGCTATCCAAAGGATGTCTTTCCAAGTTTTTTTCAGTTTGTTGCAGCATGCAGCGTAAATACTGTTCCAGAGTTTGATTGGTCCTCTCGGTTTGTCCGTCGGTCTGAGGGTGGTGACTGGTCGATAGTCTCACATCAATTTGAGCCGACCGAGAGCAACCTTGCCAAAAATGAGAAATAAATTGACTACCTTGATCCGAAATTAGAACCGAAGGAAAACCGTGCAGTCGGACGATGTTTTCGAGAAATTCTCGGGCCAGAGTTGCTGCTGTTGGCAAGCCTTTGAGCGGAATGAAATGCGCCATCTTGGAGAATAAGTCCACGATTACTAGAATCGTATTGTATCCGGAGCATGGAGGTAGATCGGTGATGAAGTCCATAGAAAGCGTATGCCAAGGGCGAGGTGGGATGTCAATAGGGCGTAAGAGGCCTGCTGGTCTTTCCTTTTGACTCTTGTTTTGGGCGCATACTCCACAGGACATTATAAAGTCTCTGATATCTTTTTTCCAAGACGGCCACCAGAAGTAGCGCTTGATCTTTTCTGAGGTCTTGGCTATACCGGGATGTCCTTCCATTAAAGAATCGTGATAACAAGAGATTACTTCTTTCTGTAAATATGTGCTGGGTAGGTATAATCGTTCTTGGAAATACAATAAGTTGTCCTTTACTGCAAAGTCCTTTCCTTGCAGATGCCAATTCTGTATGTCTGCTGGAGTTACAAGTTGCCTGGCTTTATCCTTAACTTCCTCTATGGATTGTGTGGCGATTACACCCAGAATTCTTTGTTCGGGAATGATTGGTACAGGTTTAGGGTTGATCAAGTGTTCTTCCACTCCCATCCGAGAAAGGGCATCAGCTTTACCGTTTTTTGTACCAGGTCGATAGGTAATTATGAAGTCAAACTCGGCAAAGAATAATGCCCAACGGAGTTGTCTAGAGGATTGGTCTTTTGCGGTTTTCAAATATTGCAGGTTTCGGTGATCCGTAATCACAGTAACGGTGTGTCGGGCCCCCAGCAGATAATGCCGCCAAGCCTTAAAGGCAGACTTGATAGCCAGAAGTTCCTTGTCAGTAATCGTGTAATTGATTTCAGGAGGCGAGAATTTGCGGGACCAAAATGCCACGGGATGCAACTGATTGGTGACCGGGTCCTTTTGTGATAGAACTGCCCCCATGGCAAGGCTTGAAGCATCAGTTTCCACGATGTAGAGGAGTTCGGGGCGAGGGTGTTTTAAGATTGGTGCAGAGATAAATTTAGTCTTCAAATCCTGGAAAGCTTGTTCCGCCTCGGTAGACCATTCAAAACGTTTGTTTTTCTTTAACAAGGCAGTGATGGGCTGGACTATTCGAGAGAATTCGGGGATAAACCTGCGGTAAAAGTTAGCGAAGCCTAACATGCTTTGCACACCTTTTACGGAGGATGGTGATGGCCATTTGAGAACTGCATCGACCTTCTTTGAATCCATACGCACTCCGCCAGGTGATAATATGAATCCCAAGAATTCAACTTCAGTCACGTTGAAAACACATTTTTCCAACTTAGCGAAAAGTTTGTGTTGACGCAATCTTTAGAGGACCATTTTCAAGTGTTTCCGATGTTCAGATTCCGATGAAGAATAAACGAGGATGTCGTCAATGTAAACAACAACACACACATCTATGAGCTCTCTGAGGACATCGTTCATAAAATATTGAAAGGCGGCCGGGGCATTGCAAAGTCCGAAGGGCATGACCTGATATTCAAATAGCCCATACTTGGTGCGGAAGGCCGTCTTCCATTCATCGCCCTCTTTTACTGGTACCAAGTGGTAAGCTCCTCTAAGATCCAGCTTTGTATATATGCATGCTTTTCTGACTTGGTCCAGGAGTTCAGGGATCAAAGGTAACGGATATCTATTCTTAACGGTGATCTGGTTCAGGGAGCGATAATCTATACAAGTTCTAAGGTCTCCTTCCTTTTTTGGAACGAAGAACAAAGCTGAAGAAGCAGGGGACTTGGAAGGACGAATAAACCCATTTGCCAGGTATTGATCCAGGTATTGTCGAAGGTGAAGGTTCTCAGGCTCGGTGAGGGCATAAATTCTACTACAAGGAGGAGTAGATCCAGTTATCAGGTCTATCTGGCAGTCATAAGACCTATGAGGAGGTAGAGAGTTAGCCTTATCCTTCCGGAAAACATCTTGGTATTCTAGGTATTCGGGAGGTAATTGGGGAGTCTCTGAAGAAATTGCTGCCAGTGCAACACCAGGTGGAGGGTGACAAGTAGAGACACATTCTGGAAACGGGACCGTTCTTGCTCGCCAATCGATCAGAGGATTGTGTTTCTCTAACCAAGGTATTCCTAGAATAATCTGAAACTGAGGGGCCTTGATCACATCGAACACGATCTTCTCATGGTGTCCATCTTGACTTATTAGCGTCACTTCTTGATTGGTATGCGTTACTGGCCCGGAGGCTATCTCCGTACCATCCACCGTAGTAATGACGTCCTTTACAGCCTTGGGACAAAGAGTTAGATTCATCCTCAAAACCATTTCATGATCCACATAATTGCCGATGGCACCGCTGTCGACGTAAGCTTCAATTGCATGTAATCGATCCGGATTATCAGGGCTAATGAGGACCATAGGTATCACGAAATACGAGGTCACGGAACTGGTTTTCACACTCGGCAAGAGGACCTCTATTCTTGTCGGGCGAGGTTGTTTCCCTGCTCAGAGTTTGTAACTTTGGTAACTGCAGCTCCTACTGCCTTCTTAGCAGGTTTCACCGGACAGTCTCGAAGAAAGTGCCCTGAGTTTCCGCAATAGAGGCATAATTGCAACTGTTTTCTCCTTTCTCGCTCCTTTTGTGTTAGAGGACCTTTCAGACCCCCTATTTGCATGGGTTCCCCGGAGCCTACTCCTTTGGAAGGAGTTGGCGGTTTGGAAAATACTCGAGCATCAAACTTGGAACGATCGGCCTTCCTGTTCTGCAGTCTGTGATCTATTTGAACGACTAAGTCTATATAGTCTGAACAATCTTGTGGGGGATTCACTACTTGGGCTAACACATCTTTGAGCTCTCCATGTAGACCTCTATAAAACAGCGTAATCCTTTTGTCCTCAGGCCATTGAGTTTCCACTATCAGTCTGTTGAAAGACGCAATATAAGCCAAAAGGTCTTGATTACCTTGTCGCAACGAAAGAAGCTCATTGTCCAAGGCCTGCCACTGTGAATGTCTTGCAAACAGTTTTTCCATACAGAGCTGAAAAGCTTGAAAATTATGGAGGACCGGATCGTCTTGATTTACTAGAGGGATCGACCAGTCTGCCGCATTGCCACTAAGTACGAAAGCACGAAAGCTACTTTAGCTTGATCAGTTGGAAAGGCTGCTGGCCGGCATAAGAAGTGCAACCGGCACTGATTAATAAATACTGCAAACCTCTTTGGGTCACCAGAAAATCGTTTGGGCGGAGCCAGAGGTACATTCCCAGGTAGGTTGATCTGCACTGGGTTCGTAGAGGATGTTGAAGGAAGATTTGCCCCTGATGCGGGTAACGGAGTTTGCCCGGCTTGTGACAGTAGCATTTGTCTAGCGAGATCGTCTGTTCGCTCGTTGGAAATAATCAGTTCCCTTCTTAGAGCATTCGTTTCCTGAAGCATGCACTTCTGCCCTTAGTTCCCCAAGTAACTGGGCTAGTTGGTCGGTATCCGAGGTTTCCATAGCGCCTGGACGGGAGTTTTGTGGTAGGCTTTGCGTTCTGTAACGCTCACCTGATTCCCGTAGAGGCGCTGGTCTTGACTGGGCGTATACCGTATCTTCAAAGGTGATGTGTAACACATGGCTGGCTCTTTGGGCTGGACCTCTGTGCACTGTATGTTTGACTCAAAGGGTAAGATGTCTGCAGATAGAAAATATGTGATTAATGAACTGGGTTATTGAATGTCTCTCTCTTCTTCCCTTTCTCTTCTCCTGTAGAACCCCAAAGGTTAACGTTCTCACCTTAGGTAAGAGAACGCCGTGCTCTCCATCTGCCTCCGGGCAGGGTGCTGTAACCAGTTTCTTCACTGGATAAGGGGAGCAGGCCTCTTGACTTCAGAGGACTGCTGTCCGTCGTTTACTGCACGAACGGTAAGTTTCGAGTAATTCTAATGTCTTTAAAGTCTTTAGTAATGATGTCTCTTGTTTTGCAGGGTTCCGGCGATGGTGGATGACGGGCTGAAGTGAGTTGAAGATGGAGCCCGTGTGATGAATAGAAGCGCCTGGAAGCACGTAAGTAAGCGCTTGTTGCCTGCTTCATGATGCGCTCTAACTGTCTTTTTATTTTGCAGGTACAAGTTTGGAGCGGCTGCAGGGTGCTGGAATACCCACTCGGTTAGATGTGGAAAGGAGTAATGGCACGTGAGTATTAAAGTTCCCCAATGTCTTTAAACGCACCTTGTTTTGTCTTTCAGATGCGGGATGCAGCGCCGAAGGCCTCCGGAGCGTGCAAAGAGTTGGTAAGCTTTTGTCTTTCAGATGCCGGAATGCAGTGTGAAGACCTCCGGAGCGCACAAAGAGTAGGTAAGCCTTTGTCTTTCAGAATGCAGCGTGAGGCGTTGGTGACAGCCGATGACCCAGGTAAGTGAAGAGCTGTCACTGAAGACCGTAATGCTAACCTGTTCTTTCTTGTCTTTATAGGTGTTGCTGAAGACTGGATTCAGGATGGTAAGCATTTTTCCTTAGGCCCAGGATCAGATGCAGAAGACACGATGAGCGTTCTGCTGCAGAGGATGCAGAATAACGCAAAGCAAGCCCATCGGGTGTGGTTTAAATAGCCTCCTGTAGTGCTTAGGTGTCTCCTTCCACAGCCACGCCTAGGTAAGAAAAGAGTTCCTGCTTTCCAGAAGAGTTCCAGTGTTCTGAACCTACGGAGTGGCTCCTGCCCCACCCAACAGGAAAAGTAGTTCCAAACAGAAGAGGATCAGAGGCTCAACTGGCAGGCAAGTAAGCAGCATGGTCTGCTGCAGGTAAGTCCACCCAAGCATTATGAGCCCGGCGCTTCCAGCGCTGGGACTGGGCATATTTATGAGCCTGGTGCCACTGGCGCCAGGACTGGGTCCAAAAGGTCCCAATTGGGACTGGTTGGCACTCGGAACCTGGGTTATGAATCTGCTTCCAAGGGAGTTGGGAAAACCCTGACCTTTTGGAAGCAGAGATCATGACACTTACGCCCTATTGACATCCCGCCTCGCCCTTGGCATACGCTTTCTATGGACTTCATCACCGATCTACCTCCATGCTCTGGATACAATACGATCCTAGTAATCGTGGACCTATACTCCAAGATGGCGCATTTCATTCCACTCAAAGGCTTACCAACAGCAGCAACTCTGGCCCGAGAATTTCTCGAAAACATCGTCCGACTGCACGGTTTTCCTTCAGTTCTAATTTCGGATCGAGGTAGTCAATTTATTTCCCATTTTTGGAGAAGTTGCTGTCGGTCGGCTCAAATTGATGTGAGACTTTCGACCAGCCACCACCCTCAAACCGACGGACAAACCGAGAGGACCAATCAAACTCTGGAACAGTATTTGCGCTGCATGCTACAACAAACTGAAAAAACTTGGAAAGATATCCTTTGGATAGCCGAATATGCCTACAATAACTCTGTCCACTCGGGAACTGGGAAGACCCCGTTATTTCTTTTATACGGTAGTCACCCTCGAACCTCGGAGTTGGATCCACTCCAAGATCTTGGAACACCAGCAGTAGACCACCTGCATTCTACAATCACCCAAGCCTTTAAGGAAGCCGTTTCTCACCTTCAAAGGGCTAAAGAACAATACAAGAAAGGAGCATACCAACATCGGAAGAAAGCCCCCCAATATCAAGTAGGAGATCAAGTCTGGTTATCCACCAAATATCTACCTCTAAAAGGACCACGCACATTCAACCCAAGATACCTTGGTCCCTATTCCATCACTACCATAGTAAATCCAGTAGCGGTCAAGTTGGACCTGCCCCCTCACATGAAGATACATCCGGTCTTCCACGTCTCTCTATTAAAACCCGTGCAACCTCAAACCCGACTAACTACATCTCCAAAACCTATTCTAGTTGATGGAGAACTCGAGTTTGAAGTCAAAAGCATCCTGGATTCCAAGATCTCCAAATATAAACTATTTTACCTGATTGACTGGAAAGGCTACGGTCCCCAAGAAAGATCCTGGGAACCTGCAGAATATGTCCACGCGCCTTGTCTAATCAAAAGATTTCATCGAACATTTCCTAACAAGCCCAAACCCCCGGAGAAGCCCGGTTTGGGAGGGGCCTTGAGGGGGGGTGCTGTCATGATCTCAGCTTCCAAAAGATCAGGACTTGCCCGACTCCCTTGGAAGCAGACCCATAACCCCGGTTCCGAGTGCCAGCCAGTCCCAATTGGGACCTTTTGGACCCTGTCCTGGCGCCAGTGGCACCAGGCTCATAAAGATGCCCAGTCCCAGCGCTGGAAGCGCCGGGCTCATAATGCTTGGGTGGACTTACCTGCAGCAGACCATGCTGCTTACTTACCTGCCAGTTGAACCCCTGATCCTCTTCTGTTTGGGACTACTTTTCCTGTTGGGTGGGGCAGGAGCCACTCCCTAGGTTCAGAACACTGGAACTCTTCTGGAAAGCAGGAACTCTTTTCTTACCTAGGCGTGGCTGTGGAAGGAGACACCTAAGCACTACAGGAGGCTATTTAAACCACACCCGATGGATGAATCTTGCTTTGCGTTATTCTGCATTCTCTGCAGCAGAACGCTCATCGTGTCTTCTGCTTCTGATCCTGGGCCTAAGGGAACAAAGGCTTACCATCCTGGAATCCAGTCTTCAGCAGCACCTGTAAAGACAAAGAAAGAACAGGTTTGCACTACGGTCTTCAGTGGCAGCGCATCTCTTACCTGGTCCATCGGCTGTCACCAACGCCTCGCGCTGCATTCCGGCATCTGAAAGACAAAGGCTTACCTACTCTTCGCATGCTCCGGAGGTCTTCTCACTGCATTCCGGCATCTGAAAGACAAAAGCTTACCAGCTCTTCGCAGGCTCTGGAGGCCTTCGGCGCTGCGTCCCGCATCTGAAAGACAAAAGAAGGTGCGTTTAAAGACATTGGGCAACTTTATTACTCACGTGCCATTACTCCTTCCCACGCCGAATCCAGTGGGTATTCCAGCACCCTTCAGCTTCTCTAAAGCTCCGAACTTGTACCTGCAAGATAAAAGGGACAGTTAGTGCGCATCGTGAAGCAGGCTACAAGCGCTTACTTACGTGCTTCCAGGCGCTTCTATTCCTCACGCGGGTTCGATCCTCAACTCTCATCAGCCCGCCATCCGCCATCGCCGGAACCCTGCAAAACAAGAGATATCATTACAAAAGACTTTTAAGACATTCGAAGTGCCCAGAACTTACCGTTCGTGCAGTTAACGAAGGACAGCAGTCCTCTGAGGTCAAGAGGCCTGCACCCTTATCCAGTGAAGAAACTGGTTACGGCACCCTGCCCCGAGGCAGATGGAGAGCTCGGCGTTCACTTACCTAAGGTGAGGGCGTTAACCTTTGGGGTTCTACAGGAGAAGAGAAAGGGAAGAGGAGAGAGGCACCCAATAACCCCAGTTCAATAATCCCATATTTTCTATCTGCAGACATCTTACTCTTCGAGTCAGACATACAGTGCACAGAGGTCCAGCCCAAAGAGCCAACCGTGTGTTACACATCACCTTTGAAGATACGGCATTCACCCAGTCAAGACCGGCGCCTCTGCGGGAATCAGGTGAGCGTTACAGACAGATACGGTGGTACCTTTCTGTGGATACATTTTTGCACCACAAGAATATATTTAATTCTGGTCCTGTTTTGTATCTTGTGCCATTCAGCCTGGTGATGGTACAAGGAAGTAGGTGTGAAGTGAGGGAGTTCAAAGAGAGTCATGATAGCACAGTTAGTGATCTTGTATAGAGGTTATACAGCATAGTTGGGGAGACCAAAGAGAATGCTGGCACATTAGTCCAGTTTAGAGAAGACAAGAGTGGTTAAGAGATGCTTGGTGGTGTTGAAAGGAAGGTGGTTCCTGATTTTTCTAATATTTAGGAGGTTGAAGCAAGATTCTGTTGCAGTTCTTGAGATGAAAGTAGAGAAGGTGTGAGAAGGGTCATAGATGACACTGAGATATCTAGCTGAAAAAAGTAGGGGAGAATGTCAGATGGGAACTGGATATGCAGAGTAAGAGATTAGAGAGAGCATTTGGTAGGGAAGAAGAGCACCTCAGTGTTGGGATAGTTTAAAGTCAGAGTATGCAGAGCCATCCAATATTTAATGGCAGAGGGACAGTTGCATATTTTGATAGAGAGATCAGTGGAGAGTTCAGTAAAAGATAAGAAGATTTGGGTGTTGTTTGTTAAGAGTTGGTACAAGAACCCAAAGGATGAGATTAGTGCCCCAAAAGCAGAGGTGTAGAGTGTAAAGAGGGCCAGAGCCAAGACGGAGCCTTGTGGAAAAACAACAGATAAAGGAGTGAGTTAAGAGATTTTGATGCTCCAGGAGACAGAGTATTTGTCAGGTGTCAGGTAGGATTCAATCCAGGGAAGGGCTCGATCATGACCCAGAAGAAGAAAGGAAGTATTAAGGAGATCAAAGTGATCGACAGCGTCAAAAGCAGCAGACAGGTCGGAGTGCTTTGCTTAGGCGATGAAGTTGGACACATTCATGAGAGCAGTTTCTGTGGAGTGACAGGAGTGGAAACCTGCTTGTAGGGGGTCTCAAAGGTTGTGGATGTCTAACAAAATGGAAAGATAGATTAACACAACCCAGTAGTGCAGAAGGGGAGATATAGGATGACAGTTAGCAGACTTCTTCAATATTAGTGTGACTAAAGTGGGAGATAGAGGCTGAGGATGACAGTAAATCATTTTATTTTTTTATTTTATTGTTCATTTATAATGTGCTTGATATTAGGCAGATTGTAGAATGTAGTAGGAGGTAGTGTGAGGAAGGTCAGGAGAGAGTCTGTTATTTTGGAAATGTTTGCAGCAAAATATTCAGCTAGGTCATTAGCTATGAGAGTGGAGTTGATAGTCTAAGGTTTAAGAAAAGTGAGGAGTGAGTTTAGGATGCCCTGTAGCTCATGACGATGGTTGAAGTGAAAGTCAATGAGAATGAGGTAGAATTACCTTTTCATTCTATCAAGAGAGGACTTGAGAGAGTTTAGGGCAGAGAGGTGGAGCACACCTCCATTTCTGCAGCAGCTGACACATGTCTGTGGGGCGAAAGCATATGAATGTGGTGACCCGTGGTAGGAGTGAAAGTTAGCAGTGGGAAGTGGGAAGTGGGAAGTGGGAGGAGAATGGGTTATATAGTACAGATTGGAAGCTGGAGAAGGCAATGTTGGTGGAAGAGGCATCAGATGTGAAGGAGGAGAGTGAGAACTGTAGTTCAGAGAGAATGCAAGGAATATATTAAGGTTTCATTTCCTTTTAGTAAATGTTTAGGCAAGTGGTGGGGAGAGGTCAGAGGGGTGAAAGAAGATTATGGTGCGAAGAATTGAGTGACCAGATATGATTTGTGTGACAGTAGTATTAGTAGCATAGAGAGAGGTGGGGATGAATAAGAGATCCAAAGAGTTACCCCATGTGTGGGTAGAAGGTTATAGATAGAGTGACGAGCATGGTCACTAAGAAAAGACTGAAGATCAGATTTCTAAGAAGTGGTTGGAGAGGGAAGGTTAAAGTCACCTAAGAGAATTAGGTAATGTTTAGTGGAAAGAGAAACAAGAAGTTTCCAAAGATCATCAAAGAATGGTCCAGTGGGACCAGGAGCGCGATAGAGAGAGATGATGTGAACCAAAGTGTGGTGGAGCAATAGTAGAGTTGGTGAATGCAAAAGAGGTAGGGAAGGTTGTGGCATTGGAAATTTGTGAGGCGTTGAGGCGGGAAAAGAGTCTGAAACCTCGATCCCTGCTAGTCAGTTGAGGAGAGTGAATGAAGTATAGCTTATAGTTGTGGCGGACCACCAGAGTGTCAGTGTCCGATGGAGAAATCCAGGTTTCAGTGTAGCAAGAAGGTTTATGGGAGAAGAGCTGAAGTGAAAATAGTCAGTGATAAAGGATGTTTTATAACATGCAAACTGAGCATGTTCAGTTGATGTGGTAAGGACGAGTAGAGAAGTTGAGTCGCAAAGGAAGAGAGATGAGGTGAATAGGTGTTAGGGGAGGTTTAGTTAGCTTGTGTCACGGTCTGTCTTTGCCTTCCCCAACTCCTCCTCACCTGTCTTCTCCTGTACTTCTTCCGTCCTGATTACAGCCTTCTTTTTCTCGACCTTTTCTCCTTCGGCTGGCTTCTTCTCCTTTTTTTGTCGAAGGTAAGGACGCGCTCCCTCGGTAGCCTCTGTGATCTGGCTGATAACAGATCTAGGGAATACCCGAGGAGCACACCCTAAAGAATGGGGAAAAAGCCTCCTGGCAAAAAAAAACGATCAGTATTCAGGTATCCGTGGAATACTGATGTCCGGCAGTTATATGGAGATGTCGATTCCTGCAGCCGCGGAGCTCATTCCTGCAGCCGCGGAGCTCCGGACACGTAGGAGGAACGTTCACACCTTGCTCAACTTCTTCCCTGAGAAAGGCGGCGAGACCAGGATACTGCCTCCAGTGTTGTGTGGTCTCGATGTCTTCTGGGCTGAGTTGCAATTGCAGGGAGGTCTCGGTCCGTCGGAACACCGGAGAGGCGTTACGAACGGAACAACAGAAGAAAGGAGAGCGGAAGGAAAAGAGGTAAGGAAACAGACAGAAAAGTATGAACAGCCGAAAACGCTCACAGCGAAATGCTTACGCTGAAGCACCAACTGAGTGAAAAATACTTACATGGAAAACGCTTGGTAGTACGCGTCGTGTAAGAAAGAACAGAAGCTAAGACCCTAATCACCTTACCTGAAAACACCACTAGTGCAGGGAAAGTAGGTAGGTAAGCAAAGGACCTGAACGAAAAGGCAATGATGGAGAGCTAGACGCTGAGAGCGACTGGCTGGGCACGTAACGAAAACGATACAACGCGCCAAACGTTGCTATGGCCTGCTGGTTATAGATTACGTCGGCCATGTTGGAATAAACTAGACCGATAGAATGTAACAGGCCGCCATCTTAGTAGTATCTCCAACGACTAGCAAATCTCCAGGGCTGATGCATGACAGCTTGTCAGCTTAGTTTGTGGGAAGTTGTTGGAAAAGAGATGGATTAGTGGGAGTTTCGAAATGTAAGTTTTACAATAGGGATATGAATGGAAGAAGTTGTAGCATAATTGGAGAAAAGATAGGGAGAGGTGAGTAGGAGGAGCAATCGGAGGAGTAGGAGGAGTAGGAGTGAAAGCATTATGGGTGAGTACTGCAGTCTGGAGAGACAGCACAGTAAATAGGAAGCTTGGGGTACTCGCAGGTGCAGCAGGGAGGAAGGCAAAAGCACTTCCGGCGCTAACTGGGACTCCCCAGGCTGGACAGCCCTAGGGAGTTCAGAAGTGATGACATACAATATCATCATCTGATTGCTTGGTCCATCAATTGGTGCTCTCTCTGATTGTGGCCCTAGTGCTGTGAGATGAGGCAATTACCTTCTGATCCCAGATGAGTCTTTTGTGGCCTTCAGCTGGATTGTGGGCCAACTCAAGATGGCCACAGAAAGTGATGTCCCTGATTCAAGATGGCCACAAGAGAATTTTTTATATCAACCATAGGAATCCCTGGACACTAAGTCTTTCCATGTTGTGATTGGATTTTATTCTACCCAAGAGAACCTTCATGAGATCACAGCCTTCATGTGAAGAGGTTTTGTTGACCACCTAGTCTCATAACTATTACTACACAGGATGCTTTTCATAAATGTCCCTATATCCATGTTTGCTACCTTTTAGTTGACCTTGAAATGAAGGAACTGTAAGGTGGTTAGAGGCTATTCATTGCCATGTACGGCTGAACCCTGTAGCTGTCACCCCAACAGAGGGAGCAAAGATAAGATGCAGGTTTCAGTTTCATAAAAATTCCTCGCTCTACAGAGTCGCGCCTTCAGGCTGGATTCAGAATACGGTAAGGAAGATGTAAAACACAGTACACATTTAATGCATAATCATACCCTACATCAACACACTCATATCCATTGCTCTGTAACATTCTTGAATGATATGGCAAAGCTACCACCTGAGACATTTAAATGGTATGCCCTACCACCAAGGGAAGTGATCCACATTACAAAGTAGTAACTCACCACACAGTTGAAGTTAAAACGTATGCACATTATTGTCTTATTCCAAGATATGTACATAAAACAAAAGGAGAATGAACTCTAAACAAAATTATCTGAATTACTTTGCTTGTGTGTTTAGGGTAGCTGTACACATTTTCCAGGCATCCGATGAGATGCATATGTTTCGGCGCAATATGATGCTCATGTCAGCATTCGCCCATAAAATGTGCACATCTGACAGATGTGCCAGAAGCATGCCCATCTTGTAAAATGTTAAGGCAGCCAAACATTTTCCGGTAATGATTTTATACATTGTAAAAAGTTCTTTTGAAGGTTATAATCGTAGCACACCTTTATGATAAAGCGCATAAATAGTAAAAATAAGTTATCTGATTTAGTGCAGAATATATTTATTATTCATAAGAGGGTAATATGCCCAACATGTTTCGCGATGTGCTCTCTTCTTCAGGGGCCAATACAATTTCGGATTTTTTCAATCAAATCAAAAAACAATCAAACATGTATGTGATTAGAAATCAACTTATTTGAAGAGTATACATATCAACATTCAATAATGGCATAAATCAAGATATTTAGCAAAATTTCCCACAGGCATGTTGAATAGACAATCATAAGTTTGGAGAAACGTTCATTCATGGGATCATCATGATACAACAGATAATATATTAAGAGGTTGTTGATTCATAAATCTAAAGGTGATTAAGGAATACATATATTAGTTATGCAAAAGGAAGGATAATGTCATTCTTACCCTGTTTGTGTCTAAAGGATACACATAGTAAAGAGTGGCATGTGTATTCATTCACAATAGTGGTGGCTTGGATCTACAAAGGAAAGTTAAAGGATGGAGATCAGGGATGTTAGAGTATTTTAGGTAAAGAACATATTTATAAGTAAAGGAAAAAGAACCTACCAGAACAGGAGCATAGGTGCTTATCAGAAAAATATGTATTTGTGGACCCAAGATTTTGCTTCATGTAGGTTCACTAGCAATCACAATGGGATGCGTGGAAAGGTCAGACCAGCATTAATGAGGACATAAGATGGTCCTAGAAATCAGGTAAGATCGGTAGGTCAATATAAATGTAAGAAAAAAAGGGTGAGAGGTAGCAGAGGTGTGCTGCTATTCTATACAAGGTCTAGCCTAAGTAACTTACTTGTGGTGACAATAAAGCGTTCCTGGGCGTCAGAGCGTTCTTAGCAGTCCAGGAGGGCTGCCTCAGGCTCCAAGGTGAGTTGTTTTAGTTATGGCAGCACTGCCATTTATATCTGTTTGGCCGCGCCGCGAACCGGAAGTGACCAACCGGAAGTAGCGAACCGGAAGTGGCACACCGGAACTGCCGTCACTGCGTTGTTGATGCCATATTTGTAAACAAACTTTTACGTGACGTGTGGAGCATGTACTTCAATGGTGTTCCGCTTTTGAAGCTGGCTTTTTTTTTTTAAAAAGGGGGAAATTAAATGAAATAGTAAAAAGATGATGAATAGAACGTCTTAGTAAGTAAAAGTAGCTAGGACACGTGATAAAGTATAGCGACAACTGCTATGGCTGCTTTAATGCAGTGGTGTCTGCAGTGTTGATTTTTGTGTAAGTAATCACACGGTTATCCATGGAGAGGCACAAGCTTATCCATGAGATATCTGATGGATAATGTGCGTGATCTGATGACAATGGCCATAAACTCAGCTGTCAGACAAGAAGCGTCTGCAGTAATGGTCTCTATAAACCAAACGTAATACTTTTTACAAGATGTAGAGTCACCAGGAAGTTTCTGATAGAGTCAGAAGAAAGATATGTGATCTTATTAAAATGAACGAAATGTCTGCAGTACTGATTTCTACAGTACTGGTTTCTATAAAGGGACTTGTCTCTAAGAAGCAGGATCAAAAGAGGTAATGCCTGCAATGAAGGTTATCCAATATGTTACTTAGTATTTTAACTATATATTGTGGCCTCTTCCTAATGCCTACTGGCTGAACTGTGGAAGATCCAAGGAGGAGAATTAGAATGAGCGACAATATTTCTGCTTGCTTTGAGGGGAAAAAAAGCAGAAGTATTGATGAGGTCACATTGTTTGGATATACATTCTGATCAAGGAAATGTATTTGTCTGACTCACTTGAGTTCACAGTCTTTACATAATTTGTACAGTATTTTTGGAAATATTTTTAGTATGATTTTTAGAATCTACACCAGTATACTTTATATAAACATGTTATATAAACATATTGACTAGGTCATGCAGTTCTCCCAATTAGGGTAGTTTCAGGTAAAGAGTATTTGACTCATATTTTGAGCTCACAATCTATTTAGATCCAGACCCTGTACGTGGTGTTTTCCCCTTGATGTAAATTAATGCATGAGTTGTAGAAACCTTATTTCCCCCACATATGTAGTGATTATGGGTATATTTGGTTCAGGTGATTTGAAATAAATGAAGTTAGAGGAAAGGTCCTAAGTAGTAATCTTCATTTAAACCATGTGGTGTTAGTGCGTCCAGTCTATGTATCCATTAAAGTTCTCTCTGGGCCAATCTTTTGGCCAGGCCCCCCCCCCTTGGCAGGGGGTGGATCACTTCCAAGATGACCCATCTGAGTTGAGTGATGTTATGTCCATTTGCTTTGAAATGTCTATACACTGGGGATTTGAGATTGGCTGTTATAATGTTGGACTTGTTTTCTGTCCAACGCTCTTTGGCCTTTCAAATGGTTTTTCTGAATTATTATTTGCCACATGGGCATCTCAATGCATATACCACATTCTTACTGTCGCAAGTTGGAAAATCCTTCAGGGGAATCTTTTTGCCACTATTAGGGTGGCGGATGTCGTCTCCTTTGATAATATTGGCATAGTGTTGGCAGCTTAGCAAGCGTGTGTGCCAAAATGTTGTTTCTTGAATATTGCTTGAATGGATTTTTTTGCTTTTTCTGCTCTTATTAAACTGTCCTTGAAGTTCCTACTTTCCTATAACTTCATTTACTTCAAATCACCTGAAACAAATATCCCCATAGTCATTAGAACCCATATGTGGGGGAAATAAGGTTTCTACAACTCATGCATTAATTTACATCAAGGGAAAACACCATATACAGGGTCTGGGTCTAAATAGATTGTGAGCTCAAAATATGAGTCAGGTAGTCTTTACCTGAAACTACCCTAATTGGGAGAACTGCATGACTCATTCAATATGTTTATATAACATGTTTATATAAAGTATACTGGTGTACATTCTAAAAATCATACTAAAAATATTTCCAAAAATACTGTGCAAATTATGTAAAGACTCTGAACTCAAGTGAGTAAGACAAATGAATTTACTTGATCAGAATGTATATCCAAACAATGTGACCTCATCAATACTTCTGCTTTTTTTCCCCTCAAAACAAGCAGAAATATTGCCGCTCATTCTAATTCTCCTCCTTGGATCTTTTATAGTTCAGCCAGTAGGCATTAGGAAGAGGCCACAGTATATTGTTAAAATACTAAGTTACATATTGGATAAGCAGTAGTTTGTTTGTGCCTACACCTCTTTGTGCCAAATTTCTGAACTGAATGAATCAAAGTACGTAGTCAAGTTTCTTCAAGCATATTTTCTTAATTTATTTGATTTATATTCTGCCCATATGGATGACACGTGTTTCGGCGTTTCTTTGGCGCCTTTTTCAAATCCGGGCTGAATGCAAACGTAACATGTAATAAAACAAAACACAAAATATAACATGTGAAATAGCATTTTAGCATATTTCGTAACACATTTAGTAGTTAGAATAGTGACTTAGGCTGTGTAGTATATCCTTTGAGCATTCTCAAATTACATGAACACCTAAAAGTGCAGCACCTCTTAGTTACCTCAAATGGTTAAAAATAAATCCATTACAGTGACTATGTTAGTTTTTCAAATTAAATATGTGCAATCTGAAAAAGAAGTAAGTATGGGATGGCATGGACCTAACAATTTTTGACTGTCAGAAAAGCATGTAAATTTGTTTTCTTACCCTTATTGAATGTAATACGAATCTCCCTTTCCTTATTTCCGGGAATTAGTTTTTAGTTGAAGTATATCACGGTAGTTCCAGGGTTAAATCCCACCTAAAACAAATTTGATTATTCTATTATGCTAACATTAGCCTTTAAACCTTCTATCGGATTGATTCTTTGTGCATGATTCCCTTGCATATATTTAGACACATTTTAAACTCTGGTAAGCATGACTAGTAACATCTTTCTCATTGAATTTATATAAAAAATGTTATTCATATTTGCAATCCTCCAATTGCATTACATATCCTTGGTCTCATGCATTCTGTTACTCTAGCGGTCACTAGGAATTACTTTTTCAGTTACAACGACTGGTAATCCATTTGCTCCCCATTTGTGTTTACCAAAACACCCTGTCGCGTGAGTTTGAAATCCCAACAAAAATATATTTTATTTATGCCACTCGGCATCAAGCATGCTGATTAGCGGTGGTCTTTCCACCCCTTAAAAGCGCTTACCTACAAAATTCGCCTGCTCATGCCTCAAGCGTCGGGGGTCCCGTTTTGATTCTGACAAATCCTTGTTCATAAAGAGTTACAGATTGCTAGTCCCTCTTTCCTTTTGTTCATTTTCAAAATTCGGCGGCCATACTTTGGGCTGAGTTTTAGTACGTAAGTCCTTTTTTCCTTTTTGGTGTTTAAAATGGTCTGTTGCATTTGTGTTTAGTCTAACATTGGTTTGAATTTAAACTTCCGTATTTATCTTGCGCGGCTGATCTGTTACTTATTATTATGTCCAAATTTACAAAAATTAAAGTTAAAAGAGTAACTAGTTTTACACTATGTTTATGAATATTTTTTACGCAATCTCTTTATATTATGTATACCTGAGACAGTTTCCTGTTGGGAATGGTGCGTTATGGTAACTTTAGTTTTCTTCATTGACCATTATTTTTTCACTATATTTTATTAGCATTCTTTTCACAATTTCAGAATGGTGCATTGTGGTACCTGTGGTTTGATGTTACTTTCGCTTCTCTCATCTGTTTAACTTTCATCTGAATAGCGGTTTCGCCCATGTAGGATCTCCCCATGTGTATATCTAAAGCATATAGTTTAGCAGTGCACATTCTTCTCACAATTTCAGAATGGTGCATTGTGGTACCTGTGGTTTGATGTAAATTTTGCCTCTCTCATCTGTTTAACTTTCATCTGATTAGCGGTTTCGCCCATATAGGATCTCCCCATGTGTATATCTAAAGCATATGATTTAACATTGCACTATTCAATAGTATTTTTCTTTGCAACAAATTATAATCGAACAAAATGGAAAACAGGAAAAAACATTTTTGTGATTAATGAAAACATTTGCAATATTCATAACAAGAGACCTGTATATTATCATTTTTTTGGTTTTGTTTCTGCTATTTCTCTGCTACTTCTCCAGCATCACAAAAAATGAATCATTTCATTATCTGAATTTAATCCATGTTCCAATGTTTGAAAATGGCAGATTAATCTGACTTCTTCTTGCCTTAAACAAAGTTCTTGATTTCCTCCTCGTTTGCCCATTTTGATTCTTTTCAGTCCAATGAATCTAATGTCTTTTTTATTTTGCATTTGATGTTGGTTTTGCCAATGAACAGATAACGGGAGGTTTTTGTCTTGACTTCCTATAGCTGAAATATGTTCTCTAATTCTAGTTCTTAACTCCCGAATGGTGCTCCCAATGTAGAGCAGATTACAGACACACATCACTGCGTAGACCACATGTTTAGATCTACAATTAATTTGTTCCCTAATCTTTGTTTTGACACCTTCTTGGTTCGTAGAAGTAACTGTTTCTTGTACTGCATAGTGGCACATCGAACAGAAGCCACATTTCCTAAAACCTGACTGTGGTTGTCGTAACCATGTTTGTGATCTTGTTTCTTCTTTCTCCTCTTCGGACAACATAGACGGACTCAACATGTTTTTCAAAGTTCTGGCTTTCCTATAAGTTATTGTTGGATAATCTTGTATGTGTTTCTCGATATGTGGGTCTAGTTTTAATAGATACCAGTTATTTTTTAGGACTTTTTTAATTTCTTTGTTGTTTGCACAATATGCCGTAATAAAATGAATAGTATTGTCTGGTTGTATACTTTTGCTGCTTTGAGATAATGTTGATTGTCTGGTCATATTTTTGGCCTTCATTTTTGCAGTTTTAATTGATTTTTGTGAGTATCCTCTGGCCTTAAATCTGTCTGATAACAGTTGACATTCACTCTCAAAATCTGAAAATTCTGTGCAATTACGTCGTGCTCTAATGAACTCTCCTTTTGGAATGTTATAGATAACTGGTTTATGGTGGCAGCTAGTCGCATACAATGTTGAATTGACCTCCGTCTCTTTTCTGAATGTTTTTGTGTGTAATTGTCCTGTGGATACAAAATTGGTTAGATCCAAAAAGTTAATTTCCGTTTTGCTGCTTTGCCCAGTAAATTCTAGGCCAAATTCATTGTTAATTGCTTGGTTTAGTAGAGACTCCAGTTCTTCCGGTGTACCGTTCCAAATAATTAGTACATCATCGATGTACCTTAGCCATTTGATTATTTTATTCTTGAACTCTAGTAATTGGTATATGTGTAGGTCTTCAAACATTCCCATTACAATGTTGGCAAGGGCTGGGGCATATTTAACGCCCATTGCGACTCCACGTATTTGTCGAAAAAACTGATTATTGAAAATGAAAACATTGTTCTCTAAAGTTGTCATGAGCATTTCTTTAAGCATGCATGCAGAGTTAAAAAGTGACGCAGATCTATTTTTGAAAGTATAGTCCATTGCTTCCAGGGCCAATTCGTATTTAATAGATGTATATAGAGCCTTAACGTCCCATGTTGCTAGTAAGCATGTATCTTGCCACTCAATTTCTTCTACAATTTTGATAGCATCTGTTGTGGCTTTCAGATATGCCTGTATTTTGGGTACTTCAGGTCTTATTATATTGTCGATATATTCCGCTATAGGTTCTGTAGCCCAACCTATGCCACTTACAATAGGCCTTCCTTCTGGGATAGTGTCATATTTCTTGTGAACTTTCGGAAGAAAATATATGGTTGGAATTGTAGGTTTATTTACCCGTAGGTGTGTCTGCTCTTCATCAGTTATTAGTCCTTGCTGGTGCCAGGCATTAATAAGGCTTGTCAAATCTTGTATAATTTTCGGTATTGGATTTCCTATTAATTTCTCATAACATTCTGGATTTTCCAAGTGGTTCATAGCCATCTTTATGTAATCCACTCTATTCATTATTATAATGTTGTCACCCTTGCCCGCTTCCTTAATAACCAATTGCTGATTTGATTGTAATTTTCTTATGGCAAGAATTTCATTTGCTGTAAGATTTTTGAGATTAGTCTTGTTTTTTATTGGTAGTCTTTTTCTTAAATGGTATAAATCTTGTGTGACGGCTCTGTAAAATGCGTCCACCATGTTGTCTGGTGATAGCTGGGGTGTGAACCTGGATTTGGGTTTCAATTCGTTCATAGAAAAAGGAGTTGGCTGTATTTCTAACTCATGAATGGTTTGATGTATTGGATAGTCTCCTGGTTCTTGTAGGGATCGTAATAGGTGAATACCGCTTAGTTCTTCTATGGTTATATCACTTCTAGTTATGGCTTCAGATGTTTTTTTCTTTTTTTC
The DNA here is from genome assembly GCF_040938575.1 of Ambystoma mexicanum. NCBI lineage: Eukaryota > Metazoa > Chordata > Amphibia > Caudata > Ambystomatidae > Ambystoma > Ambystoma mexicanum. Next base: position 664,736,734 of record NC_090932.1, read on the forward strand.
AACTTGAGTCGCAAAAAATTTTTTAAGTTTCAATTTCCGAACAAATTTGAAAAGATCCACATGTATTTCTATGGGTTCAAACTCAGTTGTCGGGGCGAATGATAAGCCTTTATTCAGTACATTAATTTCATCTTCAGTTAGTATTTGGTTTGATATGTTCATCACCAAGTTATTTATTTCTGTTGTTTTTTGGCAGCTTCTTTCGACGCCGCCCGTGTTAATCGTCGATAGGCGTCTAAGCCGTCTAGATTTTCTGGGTCCTCCTGATCCTCTCTTACCTCTTCTCCGACTCGTTTCTGTGAGGTGTCTGGTGCTTTGCTGATCTGAAAACGGACTTGTTTTGTCTGAATGTTTCTGTTTCCTTGTTTGTATCTTTTGATTTGATTTAAAAAATCCTTGTCCCTTCGGTTTTGCACTTCCTAATACTGTTTCCACGTCATTCTCATTTTCGGGTTCTTCCTCTGTCTCTGAACTGGATGGTGATGTGTTGGGAGTAGTCTCTCTTGATGTTGGTTTGATTTTGTTATATTTCTCTTGGAAAGTGTATGCTCTATCATCTTGGTAATCTCTGTCATCACGATAGAATTTTCTCAATTTTCTCAATTTTATCTCGTCTTGATATTCTTTGAGAATTTCATGCATTTTCAAAAAGTTCTTTTCTTTAGTCAATTCTAAGGCTTTTGCCTCTTTAATTTCCTTTTTTATATTTTCAATTTGATCAGTTATTCGTCTGTGTTCTCTCTGTGCATGCTCAATTATCATTTCTAACATGTGCTTTGAACATTGATTGAGATTTATTTCCCAATTGTTAGCCAAATCTTTATCATCGTCTTTACTGAAATCTGGAAAGATCAAAATGCGAAGTCCTCTTGGGATCTGGTCCTTTGATACATAGTTTTTCAGAGAGATTATTTCCCAATACTTGTCAATTTCTTTGCGAGAGGCCCTCTCTAGTTTTACAAATTTATATCTGAGGTCCTCTCTTTTCGGAAAACTTGAAGTAAAAGCATGGGTGTTATTCCCTTTGGCAGAAAAAAGTTTGTTTGCTTCTTCTTCTCTATTCTCCATGTATTCTGCCATTTTTTTTTAATTCGTTTTCCCAAATTGGTCTGCGCGGTACTGTATCCCCTAGTGACAATCAACTGAGTGAGGAACTTCTTGAGTGGGGATCTCATAAGGTGTACTCTCGCGACCCGTATGTCAGTGCTATTACGGTTAGCAATGGTTGTCTTATTTTATTCTTGTGTCGCAAGGGTGTAGGTCAACACGGAGACATAGAGTCCCTCAACTCCGTTTGTAAAATAAGCAGTAGTTTGTTTGTGCCTACACCTCTTTGCGCCAAATTTCTGATCTGAATGAATCAAAGTACGTAGTCAAGTTTCTTCAAGCATATTTTCTTAATTTATTTGATATATATTCTGCCCATATGGATGACACGTGTTTCGGCGTTTCTTTGGCGCCTTTTTCAAATCCGGGCTGAATGCAAACGTAACATGTAATAAAACAAAACACAAAATATAACATGTGAAATAGCATTTTAGCATATTTCGTAACACATTTAGTAGTTAGAATAGTGACTTAGGCTGTGTAGTATATCCTTTGAGCATTCTCAAATTACATGAACACCTAAAAGTGCAGCACCTCTTAGTTACCTCAAATGGTTAAAAATAAATCCATTACAGTGACTATGTTAGTTTTTAAAATTAAATATGTGCAATCCGAAAAAGAAGTAAGTATGGGATGGCATGGACCTAACAATTTTTGACTGTCAGAAAAGCATGTAAATTTGTTTTCTTACCCTTATTGAATGTAATACGAATCTCCCTTTCCTTATTTCCAGGAATTAGTTTTTAGGTGAAGTATATCACGGTAGTTCCAGGGTTAAATCCCACCTAAAACAAATTTGATTATTCTATTATGCTAACATTAGCCTTTTAACCTTCTATCGGATTGATTCTTTGTGCATGATTCCCTTGCATATATTTAGACACATTTTAAACTCTGGTAAGCATGACTAGTCACATCTTTCTCATTGAATTTATATAAAAAGTGTTATTCATATTTGCAATCCTCCAATTGCATTACATATCCTTGGTCTCATGCATTCTAATTACTTTTTCAGTTACAACGACTGGTAATCGATTTGCTCCCCATTTGTGTTTACCAAAACACCCTGTCACGTGAGTTTGAAATCCCAACAAAAATATATTTTATTTATGCCACTCGGCATCAAGCATGCTGATTAGCGGTGGTCTTTCCACCCCTTAAAAGCGCTTACCTACAAAATTCGCCTGCTCATGCCTCAAGCGTCGGGGGTCCCGTTTTGATTCTGACAAATCCTTGTTCATAAAGAGTTACAGATTGCTAGTCCCTCTTTCCTTTTGTTCATTTTCAAAATTCGGCGGCCATACTTTGGGCTGAGTTTTAGTACGTAAGTCCTTTTTCCTTTTTGGTGTTTAAAATGGTCTGTTGCATTTGTGTTTAGTGTAACATTGGTTTGAATTTAAACTTCCGTATTTATCTTGCGCGGCTGATCTGTTACTTATTATTATGTCCAAATTTACAAAAATTAAAGTTAAAAGAGTAACTAGTTTTACACTATGTTTATGAATATTTTTTACGCAATCTCTTTATATTATGTATACCTGAGACAGTTTCCTGTTGGGAATGGTGCGTTATGGTAACTTTAGTTTTCTTCATTGACCATTATTTTTTCACTATATTTTATTAGCATTCTTTTCACAATTTCAGAATGGTGCATTGTGGTACCTGTGGTTTGATGTTACTTTCGCTTCTCTCATCTGTTTAACTTTCATCTGAATAGCGGTTTCGCCCATATAGGATCTCCCCATGTGTATATCTAAAGCATATGATTTAACATTGCACTATTCAATAGTATTTTTCTTTGCAACAAATTATAATCGAACAAAATGGAAAACAGGAAAAAACATTTTTGTGATTAATGAAAACATTTGCAATATTCATAACAAGAGACCTGTATATTATCATTTTTTTGGTTTTGTTTCTGCTATTTCTCTGCTACTTCTCCAGCATCACAAAAAATGAATCATTTCATTATCTGAATTTAATCCATGTTCCAATGTTTGAAAATGGCAGATTAATCTGGCTTCTTCTTGCCTTAAACAAAGTTCTTGATTTCCTCCTCGTTTGCCCATTTTGATTCTTTTCAGTCCAATGAATCTAATGTCTTTTTTATTTTGCATTTGTTTGTTGGTTTTGCCAATGAACAGATAACGGGAGGTTTTTGTCTTGACTTCCTATAGCTGAAATATGTTCTCTAATTCTAGTTCTTAACTCCCGAATGGTGCTCCCAATGTAGAGCAGATTACAGACACATATCACTGCGTAGACCACATGTTTAGATCTACAATTAATTTGTTCCCTAATCTTTGTTCTGACACCTTCTTGGTTCGTAAAAGTAACTGTTTCTTGTACTGCATAGTGGCACATCGAACAGAAGCCACATTTCCTAAAACCTGACTGTGGTTGTCGTAACTATGTTTGTGATCTTATTTCTTCTTTCTCCTCTTCGGACAACATAGACGGACTCAACATGTTTTTCAAAGTTCTGGCTTTCCTATAAGTTATTGTTGGATAATCTTGTATGTGTTTCTCGATATTTGGGTCTAGTTTTAATAGATACCAGTTCTTTTTTAGGACTTTTTTTAATTTCTTTGTTGTTTGCACAATATGCCGTAATAAAATTAATAGTATCGTCTGGTTGTATACTTTTGCTGCTTTGAGATAATGTTGATTGTCTGGTCATGTTTTTGGCCTTCATTTTTGCAGTTTTAATTGATTTTTGTGAGTATCCTCTGGCCTTAAATCTGTCTGATAACAGATAAAGGTTTGATAACCTTCATTGCAGGCATTACCTCTTTTGATCCTGCTTCTTAGAGACAAGTTCCTTTATAGAAACCAGTACTGTAGAAAACAGTACTGCAGACATTTCGGTCATTTTAATTAGATCGCGTATCTTTCATCTGACTCTGTCAGAAACTTCCTGGTGACTCTACATCTAGTAAAAAGTAGTAAGTTGCATTTATTGAGACCATTACCTTACATTACATTTGTTATGCGCACTATTGATCCTCGGGCATAAAGGCGCAGATGGCAGGTAAGGACAAACAACACCGACAAAGTAAATACACAATAAAAGGAAAGGTCCAGGAGGCCTTAAAGGAGATTTTTGAGATCCCCAATCAGAAGACGGTACCAAAGCACCTATCTAAATTTTTTAGAGATGTCAGGCGAATTAAAGGGTCTTCAATTCCTTCTTGAAGGTGAGGAGAGAGGAGTTCCTCCTCAGACTTATGGGAAGATTATTCCAAAGAAAGGGGGCCTTCACATTGAATGCTCCCTTTTCCGCCTTTGATGTCTTACATCTTGGCTGTATGATCTGGTTTAGAGATCCTGATTTCAAAGATCTTTGGCTGCACTTCTCTTTTATGTGCTGTTGTAGATAAGCTGGCATTATTTGAAGCCGGCATTTAAAGACTATAACTAGCACTCTAAAGTTAATCCGGGATTCGATAGGGAGCCAATGCAAGGAGCGTCTGGCCTTGGTTACATGGCTGTGCCTGGGGAGTCTGAGTACTACTCTGACCGCCCAATTCTGGGCGACCTGAAGTCTATGCAATTCTCGTTGACTGGTGCCCAGCAGGAGACTACAACAATAATCCAATTTAGCACCGATTATTGCCCTGGCTATTGTCTCTGCGCTTTCTTGGGAAATCATGGGCCTCAAGTGAGCAAGCAATTTAATGTAATAAACTACCCCCACCACCACAGACGAAACATGAGCTTTCATGCTTAATGTTGGGTCCAGTATCACTCGTAATAATTTTGTTTTTGATAATGGTGAAATAATGTAATTTAAATGCGCTATATGCTTGATTTAAGTTTTTGAGCGCCTTAGAACTGCCTATGATCAGCAACTCTGTCTTGATGCGATTCAGAGCTAGGAAGTTCTCAAGCATCCACTTTTCAATCATTGCAAATACTTTATTAACCTCCACCTCATCATTTTTATGAGGGGCCGTTAAAGTGATGACACATTGGGTGTCGTCTGCATAATTGGGGAACACAACCCCCTCCTTCTGAAGCATGAAGAAGAAAGGGGCCATGAACAGATTGTACAAACATGGAGACAGACTTGTCCCTTGTGGTACCCCATAAAGAACTGAAAGAGGGGTAGCTTCGGCAGTAGCTGAGCAAACTCTACTTGTTCTGTGCTCTGGAAATGAAGCAATCCACATAGCAGCCGAGTCAGAAAGGTTTGAAACCTCCTGTAGCCTTGGGATAAGGATAGAGTGTTCGATTAAATCAAATGCCGCTGATTGATCTAATGAGATGATCAAGGACAAGCCACTTCTATCCATTACCCCCATTAATTTAGTTTTCAACTCCAACAGAGAGGTTGCCGTCCCATATTTCTTCCTAAAACCTGAATGATTCAGATGGAGAATGGGATGGAGATCCAAGTGCTCTGCAGGTTGACCATAAGCCACTCTATCCAAGATCTTGAGTTGAAAGGGCGTATTGGAGATGGGTCGGAAATTGAGTGGATTGTCCATAGCCAATCCCGTTTTTTTTAGGATGGGGGTGACCATAGTTGCTTTTAACTCATCTGGTACACTACCTTCCATTAGAGAAGCGTTTATGAAAGTATAAACTGCTTTAATGAGCCGCGGTGGGCATGTTTTTATTATCATAGAAGAACAAGCGTCTCCTCTACACTGAGATGGTTTCATATGCTCTATGATTTTTATCAGTTCACTCTCTGTAATCGAGTGAAAGTTGAACTGAGGAATTGACGGGTAACGAATAAACCCTTTAATCACTTCCTTGCTTGCATCAATAGTGGACAACATTTTCTCAAGCATTGTTGTCCTGATTTTGTGAAGTTTGTTGTGCAAGCCATCCTGTATGAGTTGACACCATTCCCCATCAGTTTTAAATACTGAGTCTCGGGGTGCAGGAGTAGTTTCCTGTTCCTTTAATATCTTGAAGATTTCCCTTGTACTAGATTTGGCCATGTTAATACGACCATTATGAAAATCTCTTTTTGCGTCCAAAATTGACTTTTTGTACTCACGTACTGTGTTCTTGTACTTCACTAAAAGTACTGGATTGTGTTCCTTTTTCCATGCAAAGTAGGCTTTGCTGACCCCAGATTTTTTTGTTCTGAGATCCACCGAAAACCAAGCCTTGCTTTTGTGCTCATTATTTTTAATCTTTTTTAATTTAACGGTGCTAGTTTATCTGATATGCATGCCAGATTATTTGTTAGAGCTACAGCCATATCTTGTGAGAACATCTCAGCTTGAAAATGTACAAGATTATCATTTAACAAAGGCTCAATGTTATCTTTTTTAGATTCCGCACCAGCAGTTTGGGTGACTTATTTGGAATCTTCATTGGAAAGGGCAAGTGCAATTTAAGGAGCACGAATAAATGAACAGACCAGGGACAAGGGCTGGCGTCAATATCAATGCAGTTAGCATTGAGATAGCCCAGCCAGTCCAAAGTGTGGCCAGATACATGAGAAGGAGCAGGCATTGGTTGGGAAAATCCCAATTATCTAAGGACTGTTTAAGTTCTGCAGCGAGGTGATCAGTGCAGACGCTTCTTGTTTGACAGCGGAGTTTATGGCCATTGTCATCAGATCACGTACATTATCCATGAGATATCTCATGGATAAGCTTGTGCCTCTCCATGGATAACCGTGTGATTACTAACACAAAAATCAACACTGGAGACACCACTGTATTAAAGCAGCCATGGCAGTTGTTGCTATACTTTATCATGTGTCCTAACTACTTTTACTTACTGAGACATTCTATTCATCATCTTATTACTATTCCATTTAGTTTCCCCCTTTTTAAAAAAAAAGCCAGCTTCAAAAGCGCATCACCATTGAAGTACGTGCTCCACACGTCACGTAAAAGTTTGTTCACAAATATGACGTCATCAATGCGTTGACAGCACTTCTGGTGTGTCACTTCCGGTTTGTCACTTCCGGTGTGTCACTTCCGGCGTGTCACTTCCGGGTTGTCACTTCCGGTTCGCGGCGCGACCAAACGAATATAAATGGCAGTGCTGCCATAACTAGAAACAACTCACCTTTGAGCTTGAGGCAGCCCTCCTGGACTTCTTAGAACACTCTGACGCCCAGGAACGGTTCGTTGTCACCACAAGTAAGTTACTTAGGCTAGACCTTGTATGGAATAGCAGCACACCTCTGCTACCTCTCACCATTTTTTTTCTTACATTTATATTTACCTACCTACCTTACCTGATTTCTAGGACCATCTCATGTCCTCATGACTGCTGGTCTGGCCTTTACATGCATCCCATTGCGATTGCTAGTGAACCTACATGAAGCAAAATCTTGGGTCGAATAAATACAGATTTTTTCTGATAAGCACCTATGATTCTGTGCTGGTAGGTTCTTTTTCCTTTACTTATAAATCTGTTCTTTACCTAAAATATTGTAACATCACTGATCTGGATCCTTTAACTTTCCTTTGTAGATCCAAGCCGCCTCTATTGTGGATGAATACACATGCCACTCTTTACTATGTGTATCCTTTAGACACAAACAGGGTAAGAATGACATTATCCTTCCTTTTGCAAAACGAATATATGTATTCCTTAATCACCTTTAGCTTTATGAATCAACAACCTCTTAAGATATTATCTGTTATATCATGATGATCCCATGAATGACCGTTTCAACAACTTTATGATTGTCTATTCTAAATTTTGCTTAACATCTTGATTTATGCCATTATTGAATGTTGATATATATACTCTTGAAATCAGTTGATTTCTAATCCCATACATGTTTACTTGTTTTTTGATTAGATTGAAAAAATCAGAAATTGTATTGGCCCCTGTAGAAGAGAGCACATCTCGAAACGCGTTGAGCATATTACCCTCATGTGAATAACAAATATATTCTGCACTAAATCAGATAACTTGTTCTTACTACTTATGCACTTTTTCATAAATGTGTGCTACGAAAATAACCTTCAAAAGAACTTTTTACAATCTATAAAATCATTACCTGCACATGTTTGGCTGCCTCAGCCTTTGATAGTGTGCAGGGGACAGGAGTTCCCTAGTAGGGAACTTATATTTTTTCCATTCATTATAAAGCCCATATGCTAAGGTTTCACTTCTTCTCCTCTGCATCTTAAAATCTCTAAGTCATTCTTTCAAACTATTCTACATAACAAATAAGACTCAAGCTACAAATAGTGTGCAAGTGATAGAGCCTCATTACAACCCAGGCGGTAAGGGGTTAATGGCGCCGTAAAAGGTGGTGGCGCCATTAACCCCTTACCGCCTAATTACGAGGTCCCTTTGCGGGTCCCTACCTTAACGGCTGGTTGTTACCAGCCATTAAGGATTGGACCCGCAAAGGGACCTTGGAGGTATTCATGGTACCGCAATTTGCGGTACCGTATCTACCGCCTTCCCCATTTCCATTGAGCCCTATGGGGACAAAAATGGGAATGGGGAAGGGCCAATGGTGAATGGGGAATTACCGCCCATCAACCTTGGAATGGGGCGGTAATTCCACCATTCACCATGGCGGAATCGGTAAAATACCGGCAGCAACCATGGCGCTACTAGCGCCATGGTTACCGCCTGGGTCGTAACGACCCCCATAGAGATTTCTCTTTCTTTCATCTTGTAAAATGTGCCCATTAAATGCCTGTTTATTTCCACATCTTTTGAGCAACAATTTGCATTTACTTCCACACGCAATGAGATGCACAAGGGCGCAAGCACATCTTTGAACCATTGTGCATCTCATTGATATACATATGTTTTTAAGAATGTACCCTTTCAAATGCACAAGCCCCAATAGCCTTCCACAGAAAAAAAGTAAAATGCTTAAGTTCTAAAACAGCAATACACACCAATCCATACCACCCTCCCACTCTCAGAAAGACTCAGTAACTGCTGAAAAACTCCACCTGTTTCCCTATATTTAGTCTGATGAATCTGCCTGATCCAATTTGTTTACGTGAAACTCTTAAAAGTTCAGGAAGTTTGGTGGATCCCCGGTAGGGAAACATTTGTTTGATTCAGGATAATTTGTCTCAGGCTAGGACTTGATTACCTGTGCAATGGTGGTCTTGGCACAGAATCAGATGCCAAGGTCTGTAAACATGAGGTGGCTACTGCTTGTTTGAGAGTCTGGGTGAAGGATTTGAGCTTGAGTGATGGACCCTCGGATCATGCTGATTGAAGTGCTTCTCTTCTCAGCTCGCCCTAAAGAACGACAGTGGTGCTTCCAGTATGAGCTAGATTAAATCCAGAATTCTTCCTGTCCTTTCTTTGTAAGATGAAATCTGTTTAGCAGTGGTGCTGTCAATTCTGTTAAGGGTGCTTGCACATGTCAAGAGGTGACATATTGGAGATTGCTATGGGTTCTTGAAGAGTCCCTCTTATCAAGATTTCTCAATGTTATTTTTTTATATTTTTTATGTGTGTCTGATATTGAATGGAATCGTATCAATTCAACAAACACAATCTGTTACTTATAATTGCTGAGGGATCACTAATAAGTATTTAGGGCCAACCTCCTTGGAAATAATTGTCCCTGCTAATGACCCATTTGTACAGGGAGAATACTATCCAGTGTGAGGCCGTTCTATCAGCTTCAGTGGTCTTTGAGACATGGCAGCTTGCAAGGAATAACATCTAATCTGTACCTTTGAGGGGGAGGGAACAGCTAGGCTAAAGAAATGTTCAATGATTTGGACATAGAGATCAAAGGAGTAACGTTATGAAATATATTTTTGGGGAAATTACAAAAATCGTTTTTTATAATTTAAAATTTTAAATCAGATTAATAATGCATAATTTGTCATTTATATAAACATTTATCCAATGTGCTTTATGAAGACAATTTTTATAGGCAATTATTATTGCCCAAACGAAATTGATACTAATTGTATCACCCTCTGATCGAAGAAAGGCTGAATATTGAAAACTCTTCCCTGCATATCAAACACAGATCACAGGAGCATGTGATTAACCCACAGAGCTATCTTACCAGCACTCACTCATCAAGGAAATGAGGGTTCTGGTTGGGCTCAGTCAATATTAGACATTTAGGGCTGAGGAACTGTTTTTCTATCAACTTTAAAAAGATATTTTTATTATCCTATCTTTTATTGTCAACCATTAATTGACCACTGTTTAGACCACATGCCAATTCCCTTGAGTAGCAATTTACTCGATCACTTACCAGAAATTGAGACTTTTAGTAAACATTCTTTGAGCATCTGATGTGGGACTTTTGCTGATAGAACAGTATTAGTGTCCAGTTTGATGAGCCAGGAGTTAGACGATCCAGTGGACTTGCATGCAGAAAACATATTTAGAAACATGTGGTGGCCATAAACATGAGTTATTTCCCAAATGTTTTCTGGCATTATCCAACTGACACATGGATACTTTCAGAATCGTGAATAATTCTATCAAAGCAGGGAGGAGGCCAGAGCCCTTCAACTGCTGGGGCAACAAAAAATGCTCCAATGTAAATGCACATAACCCAGACTTACCCCAGAGAGTCCTCATCTCTCTATGCTAAGAAGAAAATATCCTCCAAGCTGATGACTATGCCAGCAAACTGACTAGAGATTCTGACGGCACAGAGGGGAATCCCTGTGTGCTGTGAACTATACCCCCACTGTAGAGTTGCATGAACAATGACACAGCAGGATCTGACTGCCACAAATGTAATACCATAATTTGCTGTGAAGTGTGATTCATTTCAAAGCTAATGAATAGTGGCGAGGATGCTTGGTACCTAGAGAAATGAACTCTGGCAATGGAGTTTGCTGAAAAGAAAGACAAAAAATCTGGTAAATAGTTGTTTTACAGAAAATGCACCTACCGGGAACCTTTAGAAAAAACATGAATATTATACAGTCGATAGATGTGAAATGTTAGGAATAACAGCAAAGAGACCAAATAATGTATGAACCGATTAACCACAATAAAAACAATAATAATCATATTTAAATTTAATTTTGTTTTAAGTGCATATGGTTTAAATTTAAAACCTCTGACACTACAAATATAATAAGATGTTATAGATCCTATACAAAATCATTCACAGATAAAAAATTCACACTGATTCAGAATTCATAAAAACTTAAATACATGCTATAATGCAAATCTCTTTGAACAAGGTAATTTCAATTTTCCAAATATAATAAGAAGCCACTGTCCATACTAAACATTCTGCCATGTAACTACTGGACCAAAATTGATTTTTAGGTATTTGCGATGGAGTACATACACAATTTATGTAACCTTTCCGATACTGCTCAGATATTACAGGGCGGGCAGTTAAAAGGTGCCAAGCAGTCTCAATGGGTCCATTACAGAGAGAACATTTATGTAAATCCAACAAGACACTTTCCAAGCACCAATATGCTAATAGGTGGGCAAAATGTTAAAGTGTAACATCATGATGTATCTTCTTATTTTAGCATCCCATGTCTTGATTAATTAGGCACAATGTTAAAGGGGCAAAACTCTGAGTGATAAATACACTGTAGTTATTTTTATCTTACAGTGCTTCTAAGTTGAAAACACAATCACACTCCAATGCTTTTCATTTTAATGTTCGTATGAAATCACCAAGATCAATATTCACGTAATCTGGACAATCATAACCGATGGTCCAATGGTCTTAGAAAATTCTACCGTTGTCTTTTTAAGTTCCTGCATAGCCGCATTAATCAGAGTCGCTTCAGAATTGCCTCAAATTAAACTCAATAGGAAGCCCTTGTCATCCTTGTCCCTTAAGATTTTAATAAACAACTTACAAGGCACAACCGTCCAAACTGGGAAGAGAGAGGTCAGCCACAGTTCACATCTTATTGCTTCAATAGGCAAAGATTTATGCATACCTAAAGTAGGTTGCCATAATTTCCCCTCCAAATAATTGATACTGGTTTGATATATCTTCAAGTACCCTTCTATGGAGTTCCAACCTTTCCGAGTTAAAAACCCCAATAACTCCTACTTTTTTGATGGCTTTATGTGCCAGGTTTTCTTTGTAAAAGTATTTCCTGGGCTATTAGTAATGGACATGCCCAGATATACATACAAATTTACCACCCGCCTCCCTCTGGAACATCCTTCTTGCCTCCCTGAAACTTGAGGAGAACCATCTCCAGTTCCGGAAGCACCTGAAAACATTCCTCTTTGCCTCTGCTTTCTCTCCCCCTCTCCCCTGATAAACTTACTGAAACTGCACTGAATCTGCAACTGGGCCACTCACCGTTCTCGGTCTTTGGCCCAGCCACTCTCCACTTCACTGCCTCCCTGGTGACCCCTGCACTGCGAGACTGTGTCTGTATCCCTACAGCCCCCCTTCCCAGCACTTGTCTGCACTTATTTTGCACTTGCCACTAGCTGGCCCTTGTTATTTATCCTGTATGCTATTTAACCTGTACTGCACTTTCCCCTCTCCCTTTCCCTCTTGCACTTTTCCCTTCCCCTCTACCCTTGCGCGATCTGAATGACACCTGGTCTAATAGGATCGCTGTCTGTCTCCCCTTGTCCCTCCCGCCTTGTCGCGCCTTGAAACACTTGTGTAGAGGCGCATTACAAATGTCATATCATATCATATCATATCACCTCAATGGGATCACTTCTTTCCCCCAATTATAAGAACCTTGGTCTTTTTTAAATTAATCTTGCAATTATTAGCATTCGCACCATCAATAAATAGCTGGGAGGGATCTCTGCAGCCCTATCTGAGTGTGATCTAATAACACAGTGTCATCCTCACAGGACAACCAAGGAATGCTTTCCTTGCTCAAATATGGAGGGAAATGAATACACTTACTCAGAATGTCATGCATGTTAGCCTCATATAAATTGTAGAAAAGAGATTAATAGGTATATATTAAGATCAATTGTCCCTTCGATCTAATCTAATAGCAAGTTAAGTGTTTTCATACATTTTTTTTATGAACAGGAGTATGGAAGGGTCAACACCCCAATCCATCAATTTGTTCCAAACCCGGGGGTTGGGGGGGCACCTCAATATTGAAAGCCTCAGCCTAATCTATGAAGAATAAATGCAATTTGGAACACACTTTCCGATATACCTCTGACATTAAGGGGCCAATTCATAGAATTCGGCGCACAAGTGGCGCACGCGGCTGGCGCACAGTGTGCGCGTGCGGTAGTCTGCCCCAGCCGCGTGCGCCGAAACACATTCAGGCGCACAGCGTATTCATGGATTCCAACATCCACAACCAGCCGTGGCGCAGAGTGGCGCAGCGACCCTGCAGCAGCGTCAGTTACGCCCCCAAGAACGCCCCTTGCGCAGGGAAAAGCCATCAAAATCCCCAATCCAGCGCAAAGGGCAGCAGCAAACGCAGAGCGGGGAGCGTGTATTTCAGGGGTGTGCGGGTGTCCCCACACGCGATAGGCCTGGGTACGTGTATTACAGGGGTGCACGAGAAAATCTACACGCGATTGGGCTGGGTACGTGGATTTCAGGGGTGCGCGAGAAATACTACACGCGATTGGCCTGGGTACGTGTATTACAGGGGTGCGCGAGAAAATCTACACGTGATTGGGCTGGGTACGTGGATTTCAGGGGTGCGCGAGAAATACTTCACGCGATTGGCCTGGGTACGTGTATTACAGGGGTGCGCGAGAAAATCTACACGCGATTGGGCTGGGTACGTGGATTTCAGGGGTGCGCGAGAAATTCTACACGCGATTGGCCTGGGTACGTGGATTTCAGGGGTGCGCGAGAAAATCTACACGCGATTGGGCGTGGTACGTGGATTTCAGGGGTGCGCCAGAAATTCTACATGCGATTGGGCTGGGTACGTGGATTTCAGGGGTGCGCGAGAAATTCTACTTGCGATTGGCCTGGGTACGTGGATTTCAGGGGTGCGCGAGAAAATCTACACGCGATTGGGCTGGGTACGTGGATTTCAGGGGTGCGCGAGAAATTCTACACGCGATTGGCCTGGGTACGTGGATTTCAGGGGTGCGCGAGAAATTCTACACGCGATTGGCCTGGGTACGTGGATTTCAGGGGTGCGCGAGAAAATCTACACGCGATTGGGCTGGGTACGTGGATTTCAGGGGTGCGCGAGAAATTCTACACGCGATTGGCCTGGGTACGTGGATTTCAGGGGTGCGCGAGAAAATCTACACGCGATTGGGCTGGGTACGTGGATTTCAGGGGTGCGCGAGAAATCCTACACACGATTGGGCCTGTGCGAGTGGGGCAGTGTATTACGTAGGTGTGCGGGAAGTTGAAGAGGTGAATTGCCAGTGTGGGTCCTCCCAGGTCTCCCCTCTACCCCCTCCACGACCTCTGCAGGCAGCCCACACCACAGGGGACTACCCTGCACCCCTGGTCATGTCCCGCAGGCAGCCCATCCACCATGGGCATGCCCCCCAGCCAAGCCACATGTCCCCTTGCACCCCCACCCCCCCAGCACCGTGGGGCACCTGCCAGCAGGCCCCCAACCATGTCCCACTCATGTCCCCTTGCACCCCCATCCCCCTGCAGGCCCCCACTCATGTCCCCTTGCACCCCCACCCCCCAGCACTGTGGGGCACCTGCCAGCAGGCCCCCAACCATGTCCCACTCATGTCCCCTTGCACCCCCACCCCCCAGCAGGCCCCCACTCATGTCCCCCTGCACCCCCACCCCCCAGCACTGTGGAGCACCTGCCAGCAGGCCCCCAATCATGTCCCCTTGCACCCCCACCCCCCAGCAGGCCCCCAACCATGTCCCCTTGCTTCCCGGGAGGAGCATGCACATCATCACGAAGAGCACCGTGCGTACGTGAACCATTTGGGAGCCGCCATGGTCGGGGGTTTCCTACATGTGTGTGGCCTTCTGGCGACCCTCTCCTCCTCTGTGGAGGCTATGCGCCAGTCGTGCTCCATGCCGTCTTCCGGCCCAGATGCCACCAGGGCCCCCTGTGGACCTGCCCCGACCAACGCAGCCAGCTCGGTGGGGACCCCATCCCTGCCACAGTCGGGAGTCGAAGGTCCAGCAGGGGTGGACACACCAGCAACTGTCCCCCTGCAGATGGAGGATGTGCCGGCATCATCTGGCAGGGCACGTGCACGACGGCATCGGTGGATTCCATCAGCCTGGATGCCGTCATGCTGGCAGAGGCAGTGGCGTCGGAGGCAGCAGCAGGCTCGACGTGGGAGGCATCATGGCTCGGGGCCATCAAGATCAGAGGGGCAGGCATCGGCCGGAGGGCAGGAGAACCCTGGGATGGCAGTGTCTTCCGTGTGGGAGCAGTTGGTCCAGCGGATAGGTGCGGAGCGGCAGCGGGCGGAAGAGGAGCGGCTCACCATGGTCAGGGCGGAGTTCTCCATGCGTCGGGCATTGAGGCGGGCTGAGTGCCTCGAGGAAGCTCGCAGGGAGTTTGAGGTGGACACGGGGTTGTCCCTGCGAGACCTCGGGGCCAGGACAGAGTCCCGCCTCCGGGACATCGACATGGAGTTCGATGATGCCCTGGCCGGCAACATCACAGAGTGAGCCGCAGGACTTGCCCGCTGCCATTGTATATAGTTCTTTAGTTAGTGTTAGGTTTCCTTTATTTTTTAAGTTTTATTTGGACCGCTCGGACAATGGCCACTTTTCTGTATATATATTTTTTATTAGTTAGTAGTAGTAGGTTTCATTTATGGTGTTGGGCTCATGGACCCTGGGTTATTCTTGTACATAGTTTGATGTTTGGAAAACATTTGTTGGATTTATATTTGTGTTCACCATGAGGCAATGGTTTTTCCTTATTTTTTCCCCCCATTATTTTGCTTTGGACTACATTAGTTTTTGGATTCCTTTGTTTTTTGATTTTTTCTATTAGTTCTCGGACATGGACCATTTGTTTTGTCATCCCCATTGTTGTGTGTTTTATTTCTTTACTTCATTTTCATCTTTAATACATATATTTATTACTTACATTTGTGGTATTTTCTCATTGGTTTCATGCATGTCATGATATGGGTTTTGACATTCACTTGCACCCATTGTGTATGTGTGTGTGACGGACATGTGTTCATTTACATACTTGCCATTGGGGTTGTATCATGTAATTGCATCTACTATGTGGGTGGATGCAATCCTTGGCTGGGTGTTTGTGCTGGGTATGCTGCCCATTACTGCCATGATTGCGTTTTGTCAGGACCTGGGGGCAGGGGGACATGAGTGGGGGCCTGCAGGGGGGTGGGGGTGCAAGGGGACATGAGTGGGACATGGTTGGGGGCCTGCTGGCAGGTGCCCCACAGTGCTGGGGGGTGGGGGTGCAGGGGGACATGAGTGGGGGCCTGCTGGGGGGTGGGGGTGCAAGGGGACATGGTTGGGGGCCTGCTGGCAGGTGCCCCACAGTGCTGGGGGGTGGGGGTGCAAGGGGACATGAGTGGGACATGGTTGGGGGCCTGCTGGCAGGTGCCCCACAGTGCTGGGGGGTGGGGGTGCAAGGGGACATGAGTGGGGGCCTGCTGGGGGGTGGGGGTGCAAGGGGACATGAGTGGGACATGGTTGGGGGCCTGCTGGCAGGTGCCCCACAGTGCTGGGGGGTGGGGGTGCAAGGGGACATGAGAGGGACATGGTTGGGGGCCTGGTGGAGGCTCCCCCTGGTGACTGGAGGGGTGGGGGTGGTGTGAGACATGGTTGGGGGCCTGGTGGAGGTTGCCCCTGGTGCCTGGGTGGTAGGGGTGGTGGGAGACATGGGTGGGGGCCTTGTGGAGGCTGCCCCTGGTGACTGGAGGGGTGGGGGTGGTGGGAGACATGGGTGGGGGCCTGGTGGAGGCTGCCCCTGGTGACTGGGGGGTGGGGGTGCAAGGGGACATGAGTGGGACATGGTTGGGGGCCTGCTGGCAGGTGCCCCACGGTGCTGGGGGGTGGGGGTGCAAGGGGACATGTGGCTTGGCTGGGGGGCATGCCCATAGTGGATGGGCTGCCTGCGGGACATGACCAGGGGTGCAGGGTAGTCCCCTGTGGTGTGGGCTGCCTGCAGAGGTCGTGGAGGGGGTAGAGGGGAGACCTGGGAGGACCCACACTGGCAATTCACCTCTTCAACTTCCCGCACACCCACGTAATACACTGCCCCACTCGCACAGGCCCAATCGCGTGTAGGATTTCTCGCGCACCCCTGTAATACACGTACCCAGGCCAATCGCGTGTAGATTTTCTCGCGCACCCCTGAAATCCACGTACCCAGGCCAATCGCATGTAGATTTTCTCGCGCACCCCTGAAATCCACGTACCCAGGCCAATCGCGTGTAGATTTTCTCGCGCACCCCTGTAATACACGTACCCAGGCCAATCGCGTGTAGAATTTCTCGCGCACCCCTGAAATCCACGTACCCCGCTCAATCGCGTATTTAACTTCCCGCGCGCCACTTTTTTGATGCGCTGGGACTCTACCGCCTGCCTTCGTGTGGCGGCCGTGTTTCAGCTTGTGCGTGTCTTTGGCTGTGCGTGGCTTTGCCCTATTCGATTCCATGAATACGTGTGGTTCGAGTGCGTGTGGGCGTTCCGTCTGCTTCCCTGCAGTACATCCCCAGTTACGCCCTTATTTTCGCGTGTTGTTCCCCATTCCGCGCGTTACGCCCCATGTCCCGCCCACTTTCTGGTGTGTGCGCTGAGGTTGTGCGCTTTCACTGTGCGCGTCGCGCACGCCTTTCGCGATGTTGCAGTGACGTGTGCGCCATGCACGGGTTTGGCGCACATCCCGAGGAAGACACGCGCAGGGACTTCCATGAATCGCACGCGTGCGCGTGCGCCTCTTTTTTTCCGCTTGCGCCTGCTTGCGCCTGCTTGCGCCGGCTTGCGCGTAGATTTTCGGCACACGTTTGTTCCATGAATCGGCCCCTAAGTATTGTATCGTCCAGATATTATACAGAGTACTCATCCCACGTCTCAAACCTGTTTGCTGTTTCTGAATAGGCTGTTAATTAATAGCTCAGTTATTACGTTTTTGCTAAAGTAGACAGTACAATATTTTACAACTGGCATCAATCATTGCAAGTAAGCGATAATTGCCAAGATTCGATTTTAAGCCTTTCTTATGAATAGGAACAACTATAGAGCTTCTCCAACGAGGCGGAATAACGCACTCCTCAATAATTTGTTTAAACATTTTATATAGCAATGAAGCCCAAAATGACAGAGCCTTTTTTATTACTGCATTGGCAGCGACATCTGGGCCCGGTGCCCGGGATATGTTCAGTCGGTTAATGATTCCTAGAATGTCATCAACTTCAAAATCAACATTGACCTTGATTACTCTACTGAAACCCATTCCTTCATGATCCTTGATTGACATATGCAAGCAATAAATGATTTGAGTTTGTGAAAACCATACAGCTTCTGAGATATGTTTACGGTCATGAGCACTTTCTTCCAAGAGATGTTTATGATACCAGTACCAGCATGTGTTGTTGTCATTAGCCTTTAATACCCCAAATAGCATTTACCAAAGGGATATATTCACACTACTTTTATGGGACTTTAAGCAGTTTTTGTAATTAGTGCAAAGCTCCATTTTGAAAATCTCTTACCTTGCCTATTACTGTATGTGACAAATTATTTAATTCCAACTGTATCAGTGTGAGATCATATGCATCCAAGTCAGAACAGAGTAAAGAGTTACTCAATAAATTGCAATTACTTTTTTCAAAGTTTGTTACAGTACAAATAACTCTATTTACTTCAGGATTCATCCGCATATGCCCCCACTATACTACACAGGGTTTACCGTTTCCAATACCCATAGTTAATCTTAAAATAGTATGATTGCAAAGAGGGGTATCCACCATTTCATAGTTTACTACACATTTCTTAAGGCTAGAATAAGCAAATATGCAATCAATTCTGGAACACAATTTCCCATTAGCCTAGGTGTAATATCCAGCAGAAGTGGTTAAGGGTTTAAAATGTAA
The DNA here is from genome assembly GCF_040938575.1 of Ambystoma mexicanum. NCBI lineage: Eukaryota > Metazoa > Chordata > Amphibia > Caudata > Ambystomatidae > Ambystoma > Ambystoma mexicanum. The sequence continues at coordinate 664,755,739 of NC_090932.1, forward strand.
ATACATCAGATGATATCCTATTAACAAATCACTCAATGTATGCCCATTACATATATGTGGAAAAGTAGTAAACATTTTGAGATTAGCCCGTCTATCACCAATTACTTCCCCACTGCAAAATCCCCCCCGAACGAATAAGTAGTTACATTCATCTTGATCCCAAAAATAAATATTAGCAACATCGCAATAGGAATTAAGGTCACTTGGTAATATGATATGAGCCTTTGGGTAGAAATCTGTCCATTTCATTCCTATGTTTCCAATAACATTAAACATACTAGTGGTAAAACTACCTCAGGAGGATCATATACATTAATTATTAACATAATGGGCTAAAATGGTTCCTGAGTGTAAGTTAGTGGAACACACAAAACCTAAGGAGAGTTAACCTCAGGTTTAAACTCAAGAAAATTAAAACGGGTTTTTGCACCAATACATAAACCCTGCCCGATGGTTTAACTCTTTGGGATCTAATAGCATGCTTACAAATAATATTATAACCACAGGGTATCACAAGCGTCAGTCTTAGGCCCCTTTTCTGTTTTATTTGTACACATCACATCTTGCAGCTATTATTTCCTCCTTTGGCTTGTCCCATCACTTCTACACCGATGACACTCAACTCTTTCTATTTTTTTCCTCCTTTTCTCCTGAAATTCATCACACTCTTTTGGCTTGCTTAGTTGCTATTAAATCTTGGATGTCTTTCCACTTTCTTACTCTTAATGCTGGGAAGACTGAAGTACTGTTTTTTCCTGCTAATAATCTTCCTCCCTATCTTCCACCTTCTTTCATATATGTTCCTCCGTCTAAGCTCCATATTTCATCCACGGCTCGGAATCTTGGTCTCTACTTCTCTCCTTTTCCCATCACATTTCTCTAAACTCCCGTTCTTGTCATTTTCATCTTCACAACATCCTTAAGGCCCACCCGTTTCTCACATCTGAAGCATCTAAACTCTTAATCTCCTCTTTAATCTTTTCTCAACTTTTTTACTGTTCTACTGCTCTGTTTGGGCTCTCCAATTCTCGTCTTGCTTCTCTAAGATCAGTCTTTAATTCTTCTATTCGCCTACTGTGCCTTCTCAATTATTGGGATTCTATTTCTTCCTTTCTCTCTGGACTTGGATGGCTGCCATTTCACTCTCAAATTAAATTTAATGTTCTCTGTCTTGTCTTCAAATCTCTCCATGGTCTTGCCCTTAGCTACCTTGCTGAACTCATATCCTTTTACACCCCTATCTCTTGTTTCAGTCTTCCTCTCAGTTCAGTATTCTGGCTCCTTGTCCCCCCTGTGCTCATTCTCACGTTCGATCTTTTGGACCTCTTGCCCCCCTACATTGGAATGCTCTTCCACTTCCTCTATGTTCTATCACTGTCTACTCTCTCTTTCGTGGTATGTTAAAATCTCACTTCAAATTCCTGAGTGATCGTTTCCTGGACCTAAGTGCTTATTCATTTTCATTGTACTATGTTTCATTTTTATGTTCAGCGCGTTGGCTTAAGGCGCTCAATAAAAGACAAATACAATACAAATAACCACCCACCCAGAAATATTCACATAGCCATGTCTCCTTGAAAGCAAAAACGTCATTAGATGTCAAGATACAATGACCCTCAGGTTTTACCATCAAAGAATAAAAGCCAATAGTATTCCAAGAGACAAAACTACAATTAGAGGAAGCTGAACACTGTCAATGTGGCTGTCCCGGATGGTCCGCTGGAAGCCACAACCAGTCTTCTTTTAAATGGCTATCAGCATCCATTCTGGTTTTAGGAGCGCTCATTTTAACTGTTCTCACAGAGGCCTTCTTAATAATATTTAAATTAGTGACAAGTTCACAAGGCATCGAATCAATGAATTCCCTCTCCAAAGCACATTTTTTGCATACCACAATCTCAAAGCACAATTTCAAGAGTGACATATGGAAAGGGATAATGTGCTCAACAACAATTGATGATACAAATTGCACAATTGCTTAATTACTGCTACTACATAGGTGTGCCAGTTCCACTGACTCAATGGGCCTCATTACAAGTTTTCTGGTCCGGTAACTACAGTACTGGTAAGCTTGCCGGTACTGTAGTTACCAGACCAGCAAACTACGAGTTCTGCTCGCGTGTGCCTTTTTGCCCTGCCAGGTCGGACCTGGCGGGAGGACCAGCACCCGCGAGCAGAGCATGTCGGATACAACAGCACCATTTTGAATGGTGCCGGTGCATCCGGCCTCCAGATTCCCTAGAGGGCTCAAATGGGAATGGGGAGCATTTTTTACTGGTAGCCGGGAATGAGCAAATACCGGGTCCGGCGGGGCCGTAATGACCCGGCAATTGCCCATTCCCGGGCGCTGGTAAAATTCGCAAGTTTGGCGGCAGCCTGACGGTTTTACCAGCAAGGCTATTGTCGAACTTGTAATGAGGCCCAATGTCATTAGTCATTGCAAATCTAATCTGCAGGACAATATGAAGTAACTTCAAGATTCTACTTCGATTAAGACATTGGCTTTCTGCAGTTGTAAACATCTATATGATTTTGATAGACTTCACAATATGACCAGGTTTGCTTGCAATGGTCATGTTAATTTCCAATGGAACCAAAACAGGTCTGCAAGCATTTATTGTAATAGCATCAAGTGGGGTGGAGTCAACTGATTGTCGTATTTGTAAACAGCGTGGTACTGTTGAAACTTGACACTTGGTCACAATGTGTACTGGCTTAATTGGCCAAAGGAAGCAACATTTTAATGACAGCATTTCTTCTGGTGTCGATTTCCTTGATGATTCCCACTGGACTACGGTAATGTGGGGAGAAAGTTTTTCACTGGTGATAGCTATACACCACTTCCTTGTGGATATTATTGTGATGTTTAAAAGTGACTGAGCTTCTATTATTGAGATTTTTTATTAGATTGTCTTCTTTCCTTTGAGAGGAATTGTACATATAGGACGATTTATGATTTATGCAAACTTGTTTTATATTATGTATTGTAAACATTGTACAGGTTTTGATAACCAAATGCAATGAAAAAAATGTATTGCAGTGGCACAACCCGCATTATCTTTTCTGCCTTCCTGAGATGTCTGATGATCAGTCACTCCAACCATTGGTTCAGCGAGAGATGGAGAATTGCCCTCCAAAGCGGCAAATTAATTCACAGCAGACCAAACCGTTGTAGTCAGGTTGTCATTGCATAGAGGATCAATAAGTACCTTGATTGCCAAGCTTATCCCATAAACTGGTTTCTCTCCATTTAACCACTTATCCAATGGTCCAGTCAAAGACTTTGTCGAAGCTGACTTTGGACTTTTTCCATTTTTAGAGTTGACCTCCTTTTTTTCTACTACAAATTTGGAATGAACCGTTTTGTTAGTGAACACACCCACATTCTTTCTGTGATTAACTTGACTAATGTTTGTATTACTTTTAATACTAGGATGTTTTTTTCCATTCCTTTTCTACCATAGTCTCTTACGTCTACCATATGAGGGTAGGCCAGCAACACTGCAAGCCCAGCAGATAATACCCCTCGTAGTTTGGAGTTCACCATCAGCTCATGAGAAGAACATTCGTCATGGTCAATCTGCACATCTTTGGCCAATGAGCTGGAGTCCATGTTTTGTTCCACCGATAAATTGGAATCAACACCAATTCTACTCTCATTTATGCTATTCTGCAAAATAATGTAACTATTTTTGGAACAGTGTGACTAGGCGTGTTGTGTTCTTTTGCTATTTTAGAACAGAGCACAAAGGAAGCCCTAATGGTAGTCATTATAGAGCTGTCCACATGAGAGGAATCATTGGAATCTGAGCTAGAAGAGATAATAAACTCATGATAGGAAGTTGGAAAGGAGTGTCGGAGCCCCTCTACTGAAAACGAACATGGGTCAAATACCCTGTTCTATGACATTTCTTCCACTCAGGAAGGTCTACAGCCACGTTTTAGCTCACTGCACCCTTCATAGAAGGGGAAATATCCATGTGCATAACAGTCTTTGTCCCACCCACAAGGCCAGTCCAGCACTGAAATGCTAGGCAATTCTCCTCTGAACAAGAGTACCATCAGCAACCCCAGATACGTGTTTCAGCCTTGTCAGTGAGGTGAAGCTGAGCCTCTCTAAGGCACAATAAACAAGGGGTCCACGTCTGGATTACCTCTGTTTACTTATGGTGGAAACCCACATTTTACAAAATTGAAAAGGAGTGTGGGAGCCCCTTTATAGGAAGCATTGAGGTCATTGTTTATTTGAACCAAATCCAGAAAATCTGACAGATTAGTACCGATTACGTTTCCATAATCTGCCAATGACAAAATCAGTGAGCTGGAAAGAAAGTAGCCCATGGACTCCCACTGCAGTTTATAACAAAGGTTGAGCAAGGAGTTACTATCTATCGGTGGTGGCTAGGTGTTTTCACTTTGAGGTGAAAATGGTGTAGACCCCACCTACATTAAAATTCTCCACTGCTTTTTTATGCGGATATAGGAAATATCCTGGGATTTTCCCCTGCTCCAATGGGCTTTTCATTGCTTTGCACTTCCTGAATGATGCAGGGCTGATGGTAGATGCAGAAACTACAGGCGCCTGTGATTTATTGCCCTTCAAAGCTGTGCGACGCGCCATACTGCACAATTGGTCATTTCTTTGTCGAACAGGCATTATGTACTACTAAATCAAAGCAAAATTTCATGCTTAGAGAGTGATTGTAGATAGTTACGAAATAATTTGGTGACTTATCCCAACAATTCACAGAGACTGCACTCACCACTCTCCACCTTGCCTCCAGGTTGCCTGACTTAAACAATGCAATTCTGTGGCAGAAAGCTTTCATTAAAATCTGTAAAACGGACCACAAGCCGTGCAGATGCCCCAAATGGCTACAAGGTTTCTAGGATAAGGAGGTGACTCTCCCAGGAAAAGCCACACCAGGCAGCTCTGCAACTCCCCTGAGCGTTGCCTCTCACTGACTCACCGATTCGCCCCATGACGTGAGCCATGGCATTGGAGCGTGGGGCACCCGCTCAGCCTCTCACCTAGCGTGATCGCCCTTGTATCTTCATATCTCCAAATTCGATTGGTGAAGGCACTAGAGGAAAGCAACAAGAAATGAATGGGGCGCCAAGCTGCACTGCCTGTTCTCCCAACAATGAAATGCAGCAGCCACTTCCGACAGACACCGCCTCAACAACCTCAAAATAAACTAATTACAAAAATAACATGCCCATCCATCTGGTAGCCTTAACCCCTTGTGATTGTTTAATTCCTCACATCTTCCCCTCTTTCTAGAACTAACTTAGAGCATATAGCCCGGGCACAGCCCAGATAATTGATAACTGCTGCTTGGACCACTTTTGATCGGGGGAAGAATTTCATTTACAGAGCTACTCCAGCGGGTCCAAATTAAATTGGTTCAAGCAAAAGTTTACGTGCTCTGGTATAAAGAGGTAGAAGGGGAACAAGTGCAACAAGGTTTCCTGAGATCCATTATCATGCCTGCAGACAGGGCCATAGCCCCCTCCCCACTTGTCCCACTTATACGTAAATGCTGCTACTGACAGGCAGCCAACACGTGATAATCTGGCAGTCAGGGCAAGCCCAGGTAATCATTGATCCCTAGGAATTGCGTTCTTTCTAGATAAGCCTTTTACTGATCATTGAGCCTTTTTCCATTTCTTATTTGAGCATAAATGTTTTACATTTCTGTTTTAATACCCCGCACCCATTGCCTCTGGGTGAAACCATATCTATGAAAGATCCAACTGTCAGAACCAGAGTTTTAAATGTGCAAACCAAGGGAGAGTTAAGGCACACTCCTTCCAAGTAGTTGAGCCAAAACCGAAGCCAGAAGAGGAGGGGCCTAAAGGTCATCACATAACCTTGAGGCGGACATTGACTTACAGTCTTACAGCTGTCCTTGGGACACGGGTCTCCAAATGCAACAATCAGATCAATGTGTTTCAGCAAACAATCATTTTTGGGGTTGTGCAATTCAAAATAGAACAGAGGCCCTAAATAAGTACAGGATGAAGAGTTAAGGTATGGTATGAGGGGAAACACAAGAGGGAGAGAAATCACACAGGTAACTGACATTGACATAGAAACACAGCAGGTCTCATTGCAAGTTTAGTGGTAATTCCACTGGAATGACCGCTGAATTATAAGTACTGTAATGTCAGTTTTGGTATCCATTTAGGAGAAATCCATATAGATTTGGCGAGAATTACAGCGGTGGGAATTCCGCCAGTGATAATTGATCCAGCTTTTGCTGGTAAAGTGGAGGAGATATCTCCTGGAATATGTTTGAGATATCTCCTCCAGTTTCCCTTGCAGCCCACCATGCGGCAGTGCTGAAAAGTGGTGGTAAATTGGAAGTAACATCATTTCTGCCACTTTACCACCATTTTTCCATGAACTGCTGAACTTCAACAATTCCACAATATGTAGATGAATTTATTATCCAGCTAGAAATTAAGTTAGAACAACATGCCAAGAAGGTGGTGAATTCCTAACTACTCAGATTTCTTGCTGTTGTCAGAAGGGAAGATCTAAAATGGCAATTAAATTCAGTGATTTGATATGAACAAATAGTAACCATCCTAAGCACACAGTTAATTAAATGCAAGACTACACATGAGCCATTCTGTTTATATGTGACCATGGCCGGCAAATTGGGAAATCCAGGAGGCTGCCAGGCAGATGCTGTTTTACAATTACAATAGCTTGTGGAAGCAGCATGTTACAGACAATGTTTGATAACTGACAGGACATACAAAAGATGGAAACCATAAGCTCGAGCGCAGCCTGCACTGTCAGCTGTCATTTAGCATCAGCTGACAGCAGGGTCATTCGAAATGATGGAGGCACAAGTTGCATGTCTTATGAAACAATGTAGCTCATTTGTTTTCCTTGTATACATCATGCAAAAGCCACCAGAATGAACTACAGCATACATTTTGGGAGACGTGAATATGTTTATTAAGCTGAAATCACATTTTACCATCATATTACCTAGGATTCACCGTATAAGCGTCAGCTGCATTGTAGAAAATGGCTGACCTTCCCAAGCAACAAGAGCTTACAGATAGCAGAGAAACACCACAACCGCGATTCACTGGGTTGGGATGAGAACCAAAGAGTCGCTTGTATTATTCCTTTGGGACTAAGGACCTCATTACCCTTCAGGCAGCAGGTATAAGATGTAACAGTTTTACACGCCGTTTCTCCCATCTGTCCAAATACAAGCTCACATGAATAAGGCAGTAATACAGCTAGCACGGATACTGTGTGACATCCATATGTAGATGAGGACATATGGCAATCCCACCAGTGGAAATACCAGTGGTTGTGTTGATACAATACTACCAGAATTACCACCTGATTATGACTATAAAAACACCATAAAACAGGTGCAAATTACTCTAGAAAATGGTGTGCTATCACGTCCTGGCAAAAGGTGTCGATTAATGCAGCCAAGCAAGGGAATATGGAGTACAACGTGCTCATCTCCCATCCACATATTTACAAACACCATGCACCTCATATCAGCAGCTCGCCTTGATATCCAGGAGCTCCTGCTTTTCCTTGATATCTACAGACAGGTACAGCAGCAGCATCAGGGGGCCCAATAATCACCATGGCAGAGGCTGATATCATCAACATGTGTCCAGACTGATACACAGATCATCGCCGTATAACACCTGAGGAAGGAGTCCATCAGACACCTGGTCACTATAATTGAGGCCAACAGACAGTTGTACATTACATTTCAAACAGGGCCCCAGTGCCGGAATAAACCCTCTGGAGGCCCCTAGGCAGTCGATAATGTCGGGCCCCCCAACGCAAATGATCTCCTAATACGTTTTTTATTTTCTGCACCGCTTTATTTTTATCCATTGTCACGTGGCCCCTAGAAGGAGTGGTGCCCATAGGTCGGTGCCTACTTTGCCTAATGGATAATCCGGCGCGGCAGGGCTCCAGGGGTCCACACTCACCCTTGAAGTTGGCGTCAGTACTGCACTTCTGTTCCACTAAGACCTAACAGCGTTCAGATGTCACTATGCATGGCATGTCACGGCCCACCTTTTTTTGATTGATTGATATTTTATTTCTATTGTGCTCGTACACAAGTGTTTCAGAGCGCGAAAAGGCAAGGGAGGGGAACAGGGGAGATCAAAACAGTGATTTTACTAGGCCCAGTGACATTGAGAACGCGCAAGTGCATGGGAGAGGGGGAGGGGAAAAGTGCATGGAAGGGGGAGAGGTGGAAAGTGTGAAGCAGAGGAGAAAAAGATAAAAAACAATATATAAATGATAAAGGCAACAAACAGTGGTAATGCAACCAGCAATTTGCAAGTGCTAGGTTTAAGGCAGCAGACAGGGTAGGTCTGATAAGTGCAGGAAAAAAAAGGGGGGGCTGCATGGGTACAGATACAGACTCCAGTGTAAGGGGTGGCATCTTCTACAGCCAAGTGGTGGAGGTGCGTGAGGCACTACTACTCCAAAACACGCAGACACAGCAGGAGATAGCATACATGTAGGACTCCATTGAGATGGTATATGGGCTGCTGAAGCTATGGTGTCTACTCGGATATAGAGGTGACACTGATGTATTGTGTTTAGAAAGTGTGGAGAATAGTGGTTGTCTGTTGAATTCTGCACAACAAGTACATCCACAGATGTGCTAATGCTTTCCTAGGACCTCGCAAGCAAGGTCTCTGATGTAGAGGATGCAGGGGACCAGGTGGGGCACCACAGTGGGCTTGCAGAAGGGTGTGATGGCCACAGTATTTACACAGGAAACAAATTACATTGTCTCAGCTTTGTTAACCTGAGCACCACATGAACCAATATTTCACCACTAAAGGGAACAACTGACATATTATTTTCAGTCTAATAAACGATTTATTGATTACATTAAACTAACCCCCAACCCACTACCCCCTCACCAACAACTCTCTTTACCCACTACACCCTCTCGAAACCCTCATCCCGCAACCCACCCCGAAAAAGCACTCTCTGCCCACCACCCCAATCTACAAATCCCTCTCTCTATTTTCTTGTGTGCTGTCCACATTCAAGCGGCACACAGGGGCAGATGTTTGTCCTTTGTTGGACTCTTCTGCAGGAGCTGGTTGTTTTCAAACTTCCATCGCAGTGGCAGAGACTGAGTGGCCATTTCCCCACCACAAACCACTTATGGGGGCAAAATGTATGAGCACTTTATCCTTTCAAGGACACCGAACACCAGGCCAAAGCCAAGGGTCAAGGTCTCACTGTTCTCACTCACGCACAGTTGCACCGATGTCATTGCGGCTGTTGTGACAAGGCAAGCTATCAGGCCTTGTCAAGAGAGGTCAGGAACCCCTTTCAGCTGGAAGTGGGATGCCTACCACAGAGCCAGCCCTACACCTGAATCGGACGGCGGCAGCATAGAGGGCCCCACTTCCTTCTGCCAGAATGCTTGCATGCAGACCCTGATCACATATCATGCCTCTTGATAAAGATGTTCGCCCATATTTCTCTTCTTATTACACATCTAAAGTTATGCCAGATTGTGAACCTGACCAACACAGAAGAAAGGTAGAGGTAATGCAACAGACCTCACCCATCGGAAATAACCACGGTAGCCCTACTGAGAGACATTCACACATGGACGAGGCAGTGCAGAGCTGCCCGAAGGACTGGAAGAAGAGAGAGAGATGCAGAAGAAACCGTAACCATATGCCATGATCACAGATACAACACCGTCCCACGAGGGAACACTGGCGGAAGTTCCCGCACCCAAAAGGAAGGCGCTTTCCCAAAACAGAAACTGTTGGATCGAAGTTGGTACACTGCCATTACGAGCTGAACACCTGTAGAACCAGTGGGATGGGTTTAAGCCCCTTTCCAAAAGTTATGCTGTGCATATACACATCCTGAGGTGGGGAGTGCAGCCTAGATTGGATAAGGAAAGAGGACCAATCCCTAGGAAGGGAGGGATATTTAAAGGAAGACAGGAAGCAGGACGTTGTGGGTGTGCTGGATGAGGTCAGTGGCGGAGGTGGAGGACAACAAGGAGACTAGCAGGAGGAAGGAAGTTGCAGCAGATTGTGAAGGGGATTACTGGAGAAGGTGAGGTGATAATGGTTCTCAAGTGTACATATGTGAAATAAATGTGTCTAAAAGGTAGGGTATGGTGCGAGTGTAAGAAGGTGTTTACAGAGGGTGGTTGAGCAGTAGTAGTACTAGGGGGAGGAGTGTTGTAGTGGGAAGAGAAATGTAGTAGTGATATGAGGAGTGTAGTAGTGGGGGGAGTGTAGTAGGGGGAGAAGGAGTGTCATAATGGGAGGAGGAGAGAAGTAACCAGAGGAGGGGAGTAGTGAAGGGAATTGGAGGATTTGGTAAATCAAATGGTTGACCCGAGGAGTAGGAAAAGTGAAACATTAGAGGGACTGAGACTTTGTGAGAGGACTTAGTCGAGCGGCATGGCAGAAAGAGTTGTGGAGAAGAAGTGAGTTGACATGACTGATGTAGCCTGAAAGCACAAGTAAGTGCAAGGCACTATCCAAACGACCTTTAGAAAACTAATCTATTGCTCAAGTATGAACAGTTAGAACATCCCCGAGGGATTATAGATGGCCTGCTTCTTAGGTAGAGCACCTATAGAAGAAGAGAAGATTGTAGGTAGTGGGGATTACCAATCTTTTGAATTAACCATAGGTTACAGACTCATGAGTTAGGTAGGCGGTGCGTGTGAAGATGAGAGAGAGAGGGACGGCCCTCGGCCCCTCAAATGAAAATAAAAAAACCTGCACTATCCTCAACATTCGGAAGGCCAGATTCTCAAAAATTATTGCAACTAAAAGGAGTAAAGAGAATGTGCTCATTTCATTTGTGCTATTTTTAGAAATGCTCAGGTCACCATATTCACAAGCATTACCTGGGCATTTCAGGAGAGTCTGACAATAGTGCAAAGATGTGCAGTCCAGCCCCGTTTAATCGCGCTCCCGACACTAATGTATGACAGGCTGTCAAGAACCGCATGGTTGCTGTGAGCGCATTTCACTCAGGCGGGCTGTTAAAGTGTCTGTTTCCCTGAAAGGATTGAGAAAAAAAAGCATTGCCATTCATTGGGGGATATACTAGTGTGACAGTCACAGTTTAAGCAGCTAAGGCTGTCACACTTTAAAAACAAATCAACACAGAGTTGTAAATGACCCTGACATGATTTGCACCTCCCTGTGCACTTGTTCTGAACAGGTGCAGGGGCAATAACCTTTTTTCAGGATATTTTAAAGTGCATCCCATTTGTGAATTTACGATGCACTTTAAAATTCCCATAAACGTCGCCTTATTTGCGCAAATCTGCAAAGGGGGGGAGGACTACCCAATAAGTGCATCTCCTCATTTGTACCATAACAAAGTTTTGAGAATCTGGCCCATTGTGTTTTCTGTGCCATCTGTGACATGTAGTGTCATCGTGAGATTCACCAAACCCTGATACAAAGGTTTGCTAAAGCTGTCCAGGTCGCTGACACTGATGAAAATAATCAGCCCGGCTAGATTTCCCACCTTAGACACAGCACGAGCGGCAGGATGTGACTTATATGGGGATGAAGAAGTCACCATTCCACCAAGGGACTATGTTATAGTGCGGACTGGATTGAAGATAGAAATAGCTGAGTGAATGTATGGAAAAGTAACTCCAAAATCAGGATTGGCCCATAAATAGTCTATGGAGGTGTGGGGCTAGAGTTATTGACCAGGGTTACTGGTGTGAAATCGAGATAATTCTGCTGAAACACTGGAATACTTCCTTAAGACTGAAGCCAGGCCAACACATCATGCACTTGATCTTCAAACGAATACTCATTCTGAGTATAGAAGAAATCAAGACTCTAGATTGAACTGAATGAGCAGAAGCAGGATTCATGGAACTGACAGAAGCACAAGAACTTGAGCACAGACTGCAGGACCTACCAGGACCAAGGTTGTTAGAATTCGCTGAGGCACAGGGGATGGAGGCCCTTCTAGAGCAAGCCTGGAAGAATCTTGACACAGAGGAAGAGAGCCGAACCTTGATGGGCCTTCATTTCATCGAGAAGCGTGTACCTACTTAGCTGGTTCTACTGGCCCTGAGTCTATAATGAAATCAAACGATTGTATGCCTGCTGTCTGTCTGGAAAAATACCCGGGTGATGTTATCATTCCTTTTTTCATGAGAGTGGGCTTTCCGGCTGAAATCATGACTGGTCAGAGGACCAGCCTCATTTTAAAGTTGATAAGGAAAACAGAAGATCTAATTAAAATCCAAACATTACAACCTCTGAATAGCATCACCAGATGGCTGGATTATTAGAGCGGTTCAATATTCAATACAATGCTGAAACATATCCTGACGAAACTGGTCAATGAAGAGATGGAACAGATGACCTGCTGCCCTCAGTGCTTTTCATCATTAGAAAGATCCCCCAAACATCAACTGGATTCCCCCTTCTGAGCTGGTTTATGGGTAAGTTCCCTGAAACATCTTGAATATCCTCTGAGAGGAATGAGAAGGTCCTTACAGTTGCCCAACCAGTGACTGCCCAATGATACTGCATACCAGAGTGTTCATGGGAAAAGTGTGCAGTTGGTAACCACACACCTAAAGGAAGCACATGACAGGAGAAGGTGTACAACAAGGGGACCCATCTTCGTACTTTCCACGTGGGTGATCAAGTCATAGTCATGCTTCAAACCGCCCAGAAAAAGCTGATGACCAGATAACACGACCGCTACACCGTCAAAGAAGTTGTATCGGCAGTACCGTATAAAGTACAACAAAAAGACTGAAAAAAACCTGCTCAACTGCGCCACATAAACACATGGAATGACTGGAGAGAAAGCAGCAACCCCCAAATCCTCCTTCTGTATGCCAACAATACTTGGAATCAACCTCTTAGACCACTAGTAAGGGAATTCGATATATGTTCCTGCAGGGCTAACTATCCAACAGCGCCACAAATTGGACGGGTAGATAGAGGCGTATGATGTTGTGTTCTCACTCAAACCTGGGCAAGTGAGAGGTTTTGACCATAAAATACATACTCCTGCCAGAAGAATAGTCTGTAAAAACCATATTAGCTATGGGAAGCGAAGAAAAAGGTCAACTGGAAGGAACTGAAGAAAATGCTTGAAAAATCCTACAGCAAATAGTCTTCCTCCATCATCTTAATCCCCAAACCAGATCAGACCTAGCAATTTTGTTTCAACTAGCAGGTGGAAAGACAAGGATCTGCAAGGTTCATATCAATCTTGGACCTCACAAAGGGCTACTGGCAGTGCCTCTGGACTAGGAGGCCTAACCCATGATATCTTAATCCACCTCAGAATGCCTGCATCGGTTTATAGGGCTGCCCTTTGGACTGCATGCGGCCCCAGTCACTTTCCCACTCCTGACGGATCACGTCTTGACTCCCTGTCACCAATTAGTTGAAGCATACCTGCTCTTATGAGGAACATCTAAGTCATCTCATGCCAGTGTGCAACCAATTGAGGAAGGCCCACCTGACCACTAATGTCTGTTAAATGTCACTTAGCTCGAGCAACTGTCTAATATCTGTCTTTCCAGGTGGGGAGCAGAAGGGTGCATCCTCTAATGGCGAAGGTAGGGTGCCAGGTCAAGAGGCCAGTCACAAAGTAAAACATACAAGCCTTTCTAGGCTGTTGGGATATTATTGGTGCTTTACACCCAGAAAGAATGGCCTAACATTCGAAAATGAAATGACGAGGGCTAGAAGGCTTTTGATTGCTTTAAAGGAGGTCTCTGCAGACCGTGCTTTACTGCTGGTAACAACGATGCACACATTTTACCTTTTTAATTCACCTGTATTTTATACATGATAGGGGTGAATTTAAAGGTTAAATTACCCTGGGTTGGAGGGGTTAAGTGCTTCACATTAAAGATGAGTACTGTACAATATACCAAATGCCACCGCTAGGTGGCATTGAAGAGCGTGGTGGGTGGTGTCAGGTATATGAAACAACTTTAATTTGTTTAGATCGTCAGATTCGTCACAACAAGGTCAATCACATATACCTCCACTTGGACTTTAGTGTGTATTGATTGATGCGATTGCTGTAAACGCATGTCAATCATATTGTAATGTCTCCAAGAAAATCCTCCTTCCCAAGTAATGTGCTCTGGCGCCACTCATTGCTTTTTTTCCTTTATGTTGCATGGTTGAAAATATGTGCAAAGTATCTTTTCCGATGTCCAAGAAACAAAGACATCATGTCTCCAATCATAGAAGAGACCTATACTGGCTCCCGCTGCTGGCTCGGATCCATTTTCAATCGGCCACTTTAGTCCATAGGTGCATCTACAAAATGGCCCTTGCCTACTTAAAATCTTTGGTATAAAGGTATATATACCCCGGCGAGATCTTTGCACTCCTCTGACCTGTCCCTGGTAAATTATAAAGGATTCAAACGCAAAAAATGACAGTTTAGTGCCTTTCTGACATGTACAGAGAACCTCTGGAACTCACATCCCCTAAGTATCAAACAGGAGCAGAATCTTTCCACCATTTGGCGGTCCTTAAAAAACCTCTTATTCGAATAATCAGCTCGTGCCTCTGATCTCTCATACCGGATGCAGGATTGTCTTGTTTTTTATTGTTGTTCATTGAGTTTATGTGCGAGCCAACATCTGCTGGCTACCGGCACGTTACATATAAATAAATGAAATAAAATAAATAAATAAATACATTCTTTGAGTAATGCAGAACCTATCATAAAAAGAAGCAAGACCAGATACACAGCAAGTCGATCTTTTGGATCATAAGATATTATTAGAGAGGCTGCTAGATACAGGTGGTCTGGCTACCGAGACTACAAAAAGGGTTAGATCCTTTTTGGAGGGCAGAATATCCAGGGTGCACTGGGGAGACGCATTCTCCGAGATAGAAACCATCATGTGTGGCGTCCCCCAGCGAGCATGCCTATCGCCCTTACTTTTTAACATCTATATCGTCCCCCTCTGTAGAGAACTGGAAAAGTTGGGCTTTTTCTTTTACTAAATATGTAGACGATTTCCAGTTGTCTATGGAACTATCGAGAGATCACCAGGAAGACAAGTATAAACTTAAAGAAGTCTATAAAGTAATAAAGAACTGGATGACTACAAACTGCTATGCCTTAACGCCGGGAAAACAGAGCTCATGATTTACGGGTCACAAAGATCTAGAGAGGCACTAACACCTGCGTTTTCTAGTTTGCTGGTTGAGGACAGCCCTATCACAGTAGTTGACAAGGTAAAAACCCCT
The DNA here is from genome assembly GCF_040938575.1 of Ambystoma mexicanum. NCBI lineage: Eukaryota > Metazoa > Chordata > Amphibia > Caudata > Ambystomatidae > Ambystoma > Ambystoma mexicanum. Next base: position 664,771,027 of record NC_090932.1, read on the forward strand.
TGGTGCATATCTGGAGGCCTCGTTGGATACAGCAGCACAAGTAGAAGCTATTGAAAAAAAATACTCAATACCATCTGCGTGTCTTGAGACAAGTTGCTCCACTAATCTCCAAAGTAAATCGAGCCAAGTTAGTAAGGGCAGTCATTTTGCCATGACTGGATTACTGCAACGCGTTACTAGGGGGTGCCAGCAGAGAAGATGTTCTAAGATTGCAGAAAATTCAGAATACCTCTGTGCAGATAATTTATGGCTTGCAAAGGCCTGAACCCACTTCATTTGCCAGAAAGGAATTACACTGGCTACCAATATTGGCCAGGATTTCGTTCAACATGCTGACCCTGTGCCATAAATGTATACATGGGACAGCTCTGTCCTATTTAAGGGACAAAATTACCATATATCAGCCCACAAAAAATCTTCGCTCCACTTCCTCCTGGCTTTCACAGGTGGCAAGGACTAAGAGAGCTCGTGGAAAGGGACGTTCCTTCCCAGTGCTCGCGTCCAAGGCGTGGAACAATTTACCATTGGCTCTCAGAGAACAAAGTAATCTTTTGGCCTTTCGAAAACTGCTGAAAACGACGCTTTTTATCTAAACTTCGGCTCAACTTTCACTGAACCTTTTTTCTGCTTGTGAAGGAGTGCTTAGATGCCCAAGGGGTTTGGTGCTATAGAAGTGTTGTAACATAACATAACATAACATAACAAGCCAGTTATAGATACTCACATTGGGTTCCAAATACTGCACCATACCTTGTCCCAACTGTTATGGGATGGTAGAACCAGCCTCCGCCATTTGCCAGTGCTTCCATCTTCATTGCGGCAGCCTTGAATAGAAATTGGTGGTGCATTCATAAACTCTGCTCACAAAATGTCACCTTTTAGAATGTATATATCAAATGAGGGATTATTATACTACAATTAGTCCCTTATAACCACATGATTTGTCTGCCTCAAGCTTTTCAAACTCTCTCTCAACTCTCTTTTTGTAAATGGGCGAGCAGCCACCGCCTTCTAATTCAATCTTCTGAAAATCCTTTCTGCCTAACTAACGCTTGTGAGTACTGAACAATAGCATTACTTCAACAGTTTAGATATTTCATAACCTAATACCTGTTACCACATTGTTCCTAAAGTCTTTTGATAGTTCCACTTTTGCAAAAATATCTACACACTGAAACATCTACTAGCTGTAAACCTTTGGGAGTTGTATTAGCTGTTTGAACATTTCATCTCCCAGTCCATAATCCTTTCTTCATCTCTATGGGACTCCATTTTTTTTATACTTAATGTTTATTTGCATGTCTTATGTTCACAACATCCGAAAAACATTCCAACTTACATTAAAAAAAAGGAAAAAACTCCCCTCCCCCAACCTCACCCCCCCCCGAACCGGGAGAATCCACACAACTTGTTCTCGTTTCCCAAACGCTCTCGGGGCGCTCCGCTTACAGCTCTGACTCTTCCTGAGGCTCTACAATTCCAAGCAGTGTCATCGACTTCGGGCACCATGCTCTGCGTGCCCCCTCCTTTAGATAGATTATCAAATCGGCCCAATCCGACCTAAAGTTCATATGGTCCCCTTGTATTGAATAAGTGAGCCACTCCATAGCTAGCAACGACCACATTTTGGTCACCCATTCATGTTCTTGTGGGGGTTCTTTAGACTTCCATCGACGCGCTAGCACCAGGGCTGCCGCCATCATCATTATAACATAGACCTTGCGACGGGACTTGGTGGGAATATCTTCCAAAACTCTGCCCAAGCCTATCATGTCTAGGCCTCGATTCTTGCCCCCCACATTCCCCAGAGTGTGAACCACAGCCTGCCGGATATGAGCCCAGAACGTATCTAATTTTGGACATTCCCACCATATGTGAGCCCATGTGCCAATTCCCCCACATGCTCTCCAGCAACCCCGGGGTGACAGCGGGTAGATCTTATTTAGTCTAACTGGGGTTAGATGCCATTGGATCATCAACTTTAGCCAGATCTCCCGAATCTGGAGGGACCTTGTTAATTTTGGTATTTGAGCCCACAAGTGTTGCCATTCTGGATCCCCGATATCTGCCCCCGTGTCTAACTGCCACTTATTCATGTTTTTCCTGGCAGGGGATCTTCCCCTCCCTTTATATGTTTATAAATGGAGGCCGTTAAGCCCCTATCCCCCGAATGCGTATCCAAATATTTCTCAAAGGGCGTTAGCAATCTTGTGCCTGCTTGACGCATCTCTGAGTGGGACAGCCAATGTCGCAATTGAATATACCCATATCTGTGTCGCTCATCTAGCCCAAAGTCCCGCTTGCACCTCTCAAAATCCTTAACTGTACCGCCCTGATACATGTCCCGTAGCATCCGACAGCCCCCCTGATACCATGCATCAAAACCAATGTTCTTACAACCCGGGGAAAATTGTGGATTTTCAAATAGAGGGGGATATGGGGAGGGGAATGTGGTGATATGGGATCCGTTCACTGCCGAGTCCCACGCTTCCCCCACAGTCGATGTAATTTCCCTTGCATACATTTGAGGGGTTCTATCTGCCCTTGGCTTCCAAAGCATTCCCTCCAGTTATCCCCCCACCACCGCTCTGTCCCTAGATCTCCAAGGTTTGTCATGATCATCGTTCTGCCAGTCTCTAATAATTCTAATTTGGGCTGCTAGATTGTACGCCCTAGAGTCTGGGACGCCCATTCTCCCACGGTGACTAGGGGTCCTCATGAGAGATGCTGCCAACCTCGGTTTCTTCCAGTTCCATATAAACCTGCTAGTGATCTTGTGTAATGCCCTGAAAAAGCTATGTGGGAGTATGATTGGGAGGGCCGTAAAATGGTATAAAAGCTGAGGTAGAACCACCATTTTTAGTACATTAATGCATCCCAGCCAGGAAAGGCCTAGAAGACCCCAGTCAACCAATTTTGACTTAATTTTCTGTATCAGGGGAACATAATTTGCCCTAAAAAGATCTCCCAGTCCTAGTAAGATTCACTCCTAAATACTTAGGCCCTCATTACGACCCTGGCGGTAAGTAATGGTCATTACCAGCATGGTGCAATTAACATGTCCGTGCTGGCCAGATACCGCTAAAAGCGGCACATTACGACATCTCGGGCACGAGCATTGCACCATGCCGGCAATGCAATCACCGCCATGCCGGTAAAGTCCTAGAAACGCCACCTACCGGCATCGTATGCCATGCAAATAGCACGCCCGCCACCCTAGCTATCGATATTAGCGGTTACCGCTAATAGCGGTGACTGCAAATAGTGGCAACTGCAATTAGCGGTGACCGAAAATAAGCAGATCAGGAAGTTGCATCACCGCACAGGAACGGGAAAGAGCACGGCGGCCATCTTTAAAAACACAATCCATTGCCATCCTCTTCAACCAGTGGATACCTGACCCCCACAACCTCTACAAACCTTCTCCTACACCCATCAATCATCAGAATGCCTAAAGTTCTGAAAAAGACCGGAGATCGGCTGTGGCAGTAGCGTTTTTCTAGGGAGGAGCTAAATATGTTGGCTGAAACCCTACAAGAGCATGCCGATGTGGTATTCTCAACAGAGATGAACAGACCGGCGATCATGAGGAAGAAGGCCATATGGACCATGGTAGCCCAAAGGGTCAGTGCAGTTGGCACTACACCCCGAAATGCAAGACAGTGCAGAAAAAGGTGGGACGATCTACGTCTCTGCGTCAGGGGTATACTGTCAGCAAATAGAAATCTGGGGATGGCGACTGGCAGAGGAGCTGATTCGCCCATCAAAATGCAGCCGTGGGAGGAGATATGTGCCGCAACCATAGGCACAGAGAGCATAGAGGGGGTTGGAGATATGGAGAGAGGAGCCCCGGCATCAGGCGACGCAGGTAGGTGCCTTAAATCCAGCCATGCAAAACTCACTCAAGACCAGATTTGTGGGGATTGCAATGATGCCTAACAGGGTCAGCATGACACATTAGCAGAAGACTGCCTACAGGCAGTGCTGACATCCACCTTGTACACATGCATTATACACACCCTTTCTGTAGCCACCCACATGCCTCCATGCCTCTACCACCTAAGTGGGAGACAACCTGTATGTCACTGCCTCCAATGTGCACCATGTAGTAATCAAAATGAATGCTACCATCTCAATGCCTGCTCAATGTCCGCAGACCCATCACTAACCCTTTCCCTCCTTTGGCCTACCACAGGCTCTCATTCGGACAGTGCCGACGAAGACACTGGCACTACACCTGCCAAGAAGGCCAGGTCCGAAGACCCAAAACACCGTCCCTCCACCTCTGGTGCAAAAATCAAACCCCCACAGCAGCCACAATCAACAAGCACATCACAGTCCACGGCACTGATGTGCAGCAAGTCAGGCACTACGGCACCACCAACGACAACCATCTGCCCAGTGGTGTCTACTGAAGGCACTGGGTTTGCAGGAAGCAGCACGATTGGGGAGACTGCTGCCACTGCTGCCAGTTCAGACAATGAAGAAGGGGATGTTGATGTTGTGGGTCCCCCCATTCTCCCCCTTCATTCCCCCTACCTGTCCCCATGCAGCCAGCATGACGATGGCACACAGGAGCAATCTCCTGATGACTCATGGCCGACCACTCCATGCCAGTGGCAGATGTCCAGGAGGGGAGCAGCTCAATGGACATGCCAGTAGCAGCATCCACAGTCCAAAAAACACAGAACCTGATGCATGAAATAATCACGCGGCAAGAACAACTGTCCTCCCTCTTGACACAGCATGTGGCAGAATGCGCCAGCGGATGGGGGGAAATGCGCGATTGTGCAGAAACTGTAAAGGCAGCCATAGAATCCACCTCCAAGGATATTTGTGCTGAACTAGCCGTGGTGGGGCACATACTCTCGGAGCTTGTTCAAACTATGAGGGACATGCGTCCTTGTAAGCAGCCCAGTTCCTCCTCGGCTGCCAGTTCTACCCGAACCAGCCCCGTCTGCAGATCGGGCAGGAACCTGCGGCGTACAGACAGGGGTGCACCGGGTCCGGGAAAGGGGGGTGCCAATAGAGGCCGCCCTGTGGAACAATCCCACATGATGCACTTTAGCACAGGCATCCACACCATGTTTTTGGGAGTTGAAGGGGGAGGGGGAAGTTGAGAGGGAAGGGGGAGTGGGTGTGTTGGGAGTTGAGGGGGGAGAGGGGAGTGGGTGTGTTGGGGAGTTGAGGGGGGATGGGTGAGTGGGCGTGTTGGGGTGTTGAGGGGTGAGGGGGGAGTGGGTGTGTTCACTTAAATTTTCTATTTCAATACACTTTTTGGTTATGCACAAATCACGTGTGGACATTGTTCATTGCGTACGTGTGCTTTATTTTTGAACAGTCCACAGTGTGCATGTCCCAGACACACCCAGTGCCCCAAGTGCCATCACCATGTGACAAGCCCCGTCCATGTGTGCTAGAAGCATTGGTTAATCAGAGTCTGACGCATGGCACGTCCCTCCTGTGCATCGCTTCCTCCCTGAGGTACTGCACCATCCCCACCCTCCTCATCCTCTTCGTCAGGTGGTTGAAGTTCAGCGTCAGGGGGCAGGGCCACATTCCGTCTGATGCACATATTATGTAGCATTACACATGCCATGACGATCTTTGCAACCTTCTCATGACGGTACAGGAGTGCCCCAACAGACCTGCTGAGGAACCGAAACCGTGCCTTCAAGAGGCCAAATGTCTGCTCAATCACCACACGGGTTTGTGTATGTGCACGATTATAGTCCTCCTCGTGCCAGTTTTGTGGGTTCCGGACTGGGGTAAGGAGCCAACTCTTCAAGGGATAGCCTGCATCACCTGTATGTGGGAAACAATGTACGTGTTAGTCATAACATCAGATTTTACCTCATCAAGTGACACCATGGCATGCATTCCTCTCTTACTTTGAACCCCATTTCAATGCCTGAATGGAGTCACACGATGTGACTGCTATATGTGTATTCCTCTTATAGACTGTTTTGCATGCCATCAACTAGTGTGCGCAGGGGGGTCCAGTACCTTGTGAGTGCCCATGTACTGTGTTAGTCCGCAACGGTTGTTTTGGTGATCTAGCAGATGTCCAGTGATATCAATGCTTTCATCCTGGCACCATTGCTGTCAGCCTCATGATGATATCTCTGAGCAATTCAGTAAGTGTTATGCTATTTAGGTGGGCCTCTGTGTCAGTGTAGTGGTGTATTGATGTTTTTACCATCATGTGACTCCTTTTTACGCAGTGAATGGGGACAGGCCTTTCAGTAGATGGTGTTTGGTGCTGTGTATTGGCTGAAGTCATTGCATGTAGCTGCATTTCATTGAGCATGGATGCGGTCTGATTTGGTATAGTGGACATGCAGATGGCTTTGGAATGGTTGGGACACAGCTTCATTCACATGGTAGGGGTGCGTACATCTCGCATTATGTGGTCAGGTGTGAGCTCAAGTCTGGCCTGCTTTGGGGTATGATCTTGCACCATTCCCTCCGGTACTTGCAGCCAGGTAGAGTATGCATCCCCCCCCCAATATCAGCCAGGTAGAGTATGCATCTCTCCCCTCCCCCAATATCAGCCAGGTAGAGTATGCATCTCTCCCCCCAATATCAGCCAGGCAGAGTATGCATCTCCCCCCCCCCAATATCAGCCAGGTAGAGTATGCATCTGTACCTCAATCACCTACAGACTTCACATTACCATGGCCATGACATGCAACTCACCGAGTAGCGAGGATCTCTGCCCTGCATTTCGCACCATGTAGCGTGGTATTGTGGAGTTCCACAGGACCATTGAATCATGGGTTGATCCGGGGAATCGGGCACAACAATGTGTGATGATCCTGTTCGAGTCACATACCATTTGCACGTTGATTGAGTGGTATAGTTTACAGTTGCGGTACACTACCTCAATGGCATGTGGGACCACCAATTCCACATGGGTGCAGTCGATGGCACCAATGCAACCAGGTATGCCGGCCAGTGCATGGAAACCAACTTTGGTGTTTGAGATCTCCTGGGCAGACCGTGGTAAAGTAATATGGTTGTCTGTGTGCTTGAAGAGGGCATCAAGCACTTGGTTCAGCGTACGTGAGAATAATGGTTGTGAAATGCCATGCAAGTGCCCCACTGTGTGCTGATAGGTGCCTGTGGCAAGGAAGTGGAGCAAGGAAACTACCTTGAGTAGGGGGGGGGGGTGGCGGTGCGTGTTTCAATCATGCTGACAATGTTGTTGTGTATCATGTCCACGATGGTGGTGATGGTGTCCCGGTCCAAACGGTACAGGGTGTGGATCTGCTCAGCGGTGAGGTTGAATGGACTGGCTCTGATGCGTGGGATTGGGGGCTGCCTGTGTGGTGGCACTGGCTGTGCTGGTGGGGCTTGCTGGCCCTGCCTTGCCCTCCTTCTCCTCCTGCGTCTCCTCTGTGCTGCCTGTTGTGCTTGTTGTTGTTGTTGTCGTTGTTGTTGTTGTTGTTGTTGTAGCACTTCCATTGCAATCAGGTCCTCCAGCCCCAACATTGCTAGTCCTATTGGGATCATTGTGAAGTGTGACTGGGTGTGGGAAGGGATGGGGTGTGCTCCTTTTGTGCTTGGCCAGTCTGTATTGCCTCCACCTGTGCTGATTATGTGCACCTGTGTCACTTTGGAATACTGCACATGGCCGTTTACGGTTGGTCCGCGATGGCGGTATTAGCACCATGGCGGTATGGTACTTTACGGCCTTCACAAGGGCATTAAGAGCATGTCCGCTTGACTCGTACTCATCCCCATTTTGCGCCATGCCAGTATTTATGGCGTGGGAGGTCGGGTGCCCGCGCCCTTGGCGCAGTTAGCGGCACCATTGATTACAGTGTCGCTGATAGCACTATCTCGGTTCATAATCGGCCCTAGCAGTAAGGATACCGGTAATCCTGTACCGGCATCGTTTTTCACATACTGCTAGGGTCGTAATGAGGCCCTTAATGTGTTAAGCGGCCCAACTGAAGGCGTAGGTATTCCTGATGAATCTCTCCGAGGATGGTGTTAACCCCAGGCTGAGTATTTCTGATTTGCTTGGATTCATCTTGAGCCCCGCTACTTGTCCAAATCGCTTAAGTTCATCGCATAGCACTGGGAGAGATACCTTTGGGTCTATCAAAGTAAGGAGCAAATTATCCGCAAAGGTGGCTACTTTGTGTTCCTGCCCCCCAAACGGTATACCCTTTATATTTTCCGCCTCCCTGATTGCTGCTAGGAAAGGCTCCAAGTGGAGAGCGTACAGCAGTGGAGATAGTGGGCAGCCTTGTTTAGTACCTCGCTCTACCAGTACCGGACCGGATACACTCCCATTAATTGCAAGTCTAAGGGTCGGATTTTGATAATTGGCCTTTACCCGATCTATAAATTTAGGACCAAACCCCATCCTATGCATCGTGGCGAAGAGGAAGGTCCACTCCACCCGATCGAACGCCTTTTCGGCATCTATTGCCAGGAGAAAGGCCGGAACCCCCTTCGTGTGTGCTTTTTCCGTCAGGTGAACTATCCTCCTTACATTATCGGCCGTCTGCCGACCCCTTATGAAACCTGTTTGGTCTGTCTGGACAATTGTAGGCATAATGGGGTCCAATCTGGACGTCAACACCTTAGCGTATAGCTTGAGGTCGACATTAATTAAAGCGATTGGGCGGCACACCCCACACTGCATCGGATCCTTGCCTTTCTTATGTATAAGAACCACCTTTGATTCCTCCATTGACCTTGGCAGAACCCCCGTCTTTCCTATGTGGTTAAACAATCTAGTGAGGTGGGGAATCAGGAATTCCCTATGTATCCTATAAAATTCAGATACAAACCCACCTGGACCCGGAGCTTTATTGATTGCTAGGGTAGACAACACCTTTCTGACCTCATCTGCTGTTATTTCCCTTTCCAACCTTGCCCTGTCTTCTTCCGTTATAGCTAAGAGATTGACCCTTTTTAAGTAGCTCTCCTGTTATTTGGGATCCGGGTTGCATGAGGTATATAGATTGGTGTACAATGTGCGGAACTCCCCTCTATCTCGCTATTAGAGGTGTGCGTCTGGGCCCCGTCCCCCCTAATTTTCAGGATCGTTCTATCCCTTTCTTCTCTGGGGAGCTTTCTGGCCAGCAGGCGATCCGTTCTGTTTGCCTTAACATAGTATTTTTGCTGCAGGCGAAGCAGGTTCCTTTCTGCTTGTCTAGATTGGATGAGGTTCAGCTGGGCTCTGAGAGTGCAGACCTCTCTTTCAATAACCCTCGTTTGCTTCGCAGCCATCTGTACCATTGCTTCCTTAAGCCGGCTGGCTATTCGCTCCTCCTACAGACGCATCTCTCTTTCCCTTCTCGCTTTAATCGCTATGATTTTCCCCCTAATCGTGGCTTTAAGGGCATCCCACCATAACTGCGGCGAGGTGTCCTTCCAGCTATTGAAATTGACGAAGTCTTCAAGCTCTTGTTCAACTTCCCTCGCCAGAATAGGATCTTTAAAGAGAGTGGTAGGATACCTCCATTTCCACAATCCAAGGGGCCCCTTTGGTCTAGTGATTACCAGGATAACTGGGGCATGATCTGAAAGAGGGATGGGACCTAGCGAGATGTCTATTACCTTCCCTAAAAAGGAAGTAGACACCCAGACATAATCAATGCGTGAATGTGTTTTATGTGCATGGGAGTAGAACGTGAATCCGGTTGTGTCTCCCTGGATTTCTCTCTATGCATCCACCAGCGCTAAATCTTTCATTTTCGCATTTAGGTCCCCCGAGGGCCCACCCTGCACTCCCCAGAGCACCCTACTCCTATCTCTATGGGGCTCCCATGCCATATTAAAATCCCCTGTTAATATGATACGGCCAGCAGCAAAATTGCTCAATTTAGTGAGGACTTTTATCAAGAATGGGTCCGGACCGGTGATGGGTGCATAGATTGTTGCAAGTGTACAGACCTCCCCTCTGCCCTCCAATATCACTGCCAGGTACCTGCCCTGGGAGTCTCGCTGCGAGTCCTTAACCACCAAATCCACACCATCCCGCACCGCAATGACCACCCCCCCTCTTTTAACAGACTGATTGGCCTGTAGTAGCTTAGAGTATCCCCAGATTCTGATTCTATGAGAGTCTTGGGTTCTAATATGTGTTTCCTGCAATGCAACCACATGGGGCTTTTACTTGCGCACATACCGCTCCAATTTTTGCCTTTTAAGTGGGGAGTTTAGCCCATTTACATTAAATGAGAGTATTGACAATTGACCCATTTTAGCAGGTGATGATGGGACTGGGATGTGACCCCCAAGCCCCCCGGACTGGGACTCAGGTGATTGCTGTTGATGGGAACACATTATAAGAGTTGATACATTTCTCAAGGTTTCCATTCCCCTGGTTCAGTGAGGTGATCACTCTCCCCCCCACACTCTCCCTCTGCCCCCCGTTTTCCCTCTGGGGGAGGTCAACTGGCATTCTGCCCCCCTCGTATCATGCCTACGAGAGCTGAGCTCTTAAGTTTTCCCCACTCTTGAACAACGCAGGATTTACCCATCCCATTCCAAGGTGTACTCCCTCCCCCACCCCGCCATCGCCTCATTATAAAACTAATGCTTGCCCCCGACGGTTACCCTTTTTATTTTGCAAGCGCCCTCCCCGCACTTGCTTTACTAGAGTCTGTCCTCCTATGATGAGGTGTCTCCACTGGTGGTCACCAGTTGGCTATCCCGGGCCTCCAAAGCGCTTTTCTTTTGACCGTGGTGACTGGCCGATGGACGAACAGGCTTCGCTGGGCGCTTAGAGCTCACTGTGGACCACTCCCATGCCTTAGGTTGTTTACGGCGGGGTATTGTCTCAGGGGTGACTGTCAGATGCTGCTCTTCTATACCCAGCAGAACTAAACCTTGCTCGCATGTCATTATCTCGTGTTGTCTGCCTTGCCAGGTGAAAGCCAAACCGAATGGATGAGACCATCTATATTTTATTTGTTGCGCCCTCAGATTCTTCAGAACCGGAGCCATTCGCCTCCTTTTAGCCAACGTCACCTGGGCTAGGTCTTGATATAGAGAAATCTCAGAGCCATTGTAGGTGATTATGCCCACCTTCCTGGCCTTTTGCATAATCCTCTCCTTCGCAACAAAACTGTGGAAGGGTACCAAGACATCTCTCGGCCTTGCACCGGGTTCAGCCCGAGGCGACCCCACCCTGTGGATTCTGTCAAATTGAAGATCCAAACCCGACTCATCCTCAAGAAGGTCCGTAAATATGGATGTTAACGTCTGCGCAAGATCCTGGGTTCGAACGGACTCCGGAAGAGCCTTAACTCGGATATTGATGCACCTGGAGAGGTTCTCCAACTCCTCCGCCTGCAACTCCAGGTTTTGGGTAGCCATTGCAAGGGTCTCCAAAAGGTTTTTGACCTTCCGTGCATCTTCTGTCATCTCTTGTATGGCTCGTTCGTTAATGTCCACCCTCTCCTCCACTTTATTAATGTCTCTCTTGATTTCCCTGATACCCTCCGCTAAGTCTTCTCTTAGGGTGTCCATCTGTCTTTGGCCAGCCGCAGTGATTTTTTCTACCATTCTCCCCAGGAATTGTTTGAGCATTCCATGTGTAACTAATGCATCCTGGGGGGCCTGTATTGAGCTCTGCGTCGAGTCTCCCGCTCCTTCCTCTCCAGGGGGACCCCCCACCTCCTCCATCTCCCGGACCCAGATTTTCGTAAGAGTCCCTTCCTGGGGTTTCTTTGAATTCTTAGCCGCTATTGGGGGGTCTTTGACCCTATTCCTGGACATTCTGAAACAATGGTGGAGAAGAGGGGGGTGCAGGCAGGGCGGGGCATGGCCCAGTGTGACCAAAACCCCCTGCTGTGGTATGGGATCCTCCTGATTCGGGCCCTTGAGCTAGTGCCCCCTGTCTGCGTCTCCGACAGGGCCCCAGGAGGCCCAAGCGTTCCCAGAGGCCCGGACCAGTCCACAACTCATAGAGGTGCTGGGTGAGACTCCGCAGACACCCGAGGCGGCAACAACCGGATCAATGGGGGGCCCCGGAGGAGACCCCCTCCCAGTCTGATGTAGTATGCGGCTGACTTCCCCCCCTCCGGGGTCTCCCCTCCCTCACTCCTTACTTGATGGGAGGCTCCTCCAACTGCTCTTCTCCAGCCTTCTCCCCGATCCTTTCTGATCGCGGCAACCGCTGCAGCCGGTGATGTCCACCCTGAGACTGCCCCTCCCCCGCCTCGGGCCACCGCCTGGAAAGATCCGCCGGGGTCCGCGCCTCCCTATCCGCTCATAAGCAGTGCTGCCTGACGGGCCCCGGCGCTCCCCCTCTGAAGCACCGCCGGCGCCGCCTCCTGATAGTGCCGGGTTCCCCCTCTATGGGACTCCATTTTTGATGCTTAGAGTTGTATCTCACGTGTTCCAATCTTTTTACTTATATTTTGTCTGTCAGGTTTTTGAGTTGCATAATGGCTGATGCATACATGTTATGTTGGTTCTTTTCTTATTTTCCCCTCTTCACATATCCTGTTGGTTGCTTCAGAATACATACTGACATGCATATGTGAGTGACGCCTTCAAGTTGTATCTGTTCTTGAGGAAAATATCCTGAAAAGGAGATGGTTCTTCAAAAGCTTGCTATCCTTTTGGTAGCTCTGCTGACTGAATTGTTTTTTGTCAATGTTCCAGAAGAACCTTCAATGAACAGCCAGCACATGTCTGTTTACATGCTGTAATCGAGAGCAGTGATCAGGTGTTTGGGGATGCTGGAGCACAACTAATTGTAAATATTCTGTTTAGGCAGAGAGGGATGTTGTTCCAGAAGGTATACTATAGCAAGCAAACACTTATTTTGAGATTATTCGTTTTATCCAATTGGGTGGAAAGGGAACTACTTAATTGAAAGTAGGCATCTTCTAACTGCAAACAGAGCAGTATTACGATAGCATTGCCTCTCAGAAATTGTCTTAAAGTATTGTTTTTGTGGAAGCAATGCAGTAAATCGGAGAGGAGTGGTAAAAAGGAAGTGCATGTTTACTGAATCACTTAAAGTCACATGAACACACACAAAGCAAACACTAATAACAATGGACAATACCTCAGCCTCACAGTTAACTGTGCCAATATATTGTGGCCAAAGAATTGCAGGCAGGCCATGGACGACCAACATGCATCTTGTTTCTTGATCTTCAACTAATAAAAGCAAAATAACAGGAGGAACATAAACCACAACAAAGGAGGCGGAAGAGAGGTAATGGAGGGAAGGAGGAAGTAGGGCATGGTAATCCCAGTAGGTTAGTTAAATGCCGATATTTTGAAGGAGGATAAGCTATCACTGGCAATTTGCAGACCGATTTTCCTACTGGGCGGTTTTGGGAAATGTCAGGTTAAGTTTTACTGGTGAAATTAGAAAATTGTGCCAGAATGAATAATGTTGCCTCTGATTTCAAAGCAGGTTTTCGGGGGGGGAGGGGCTGGTACGTACATCAAGTAACCTAAGTTCTGATCCTATTTTATGCAGTGCAGAGGAAACAAGCACTCCATTTTATTTTGGCTGACCACAGGACTGTATTTGAATTTTTGGGGATTATATATGGGTCTGTCTCAGTGCCTAAACAAGATGACGATTAAAGGCTGAAAAAAACTATCATCTTGTCCAGACAACGGGGAGTGTTAGGGGCCTTATACGGATGATTTCTTGGCAATGCCATCATGCCACCTATTGCGGTATAGAGAGTTAAGGCAATTTCAGCTTTACAATGAGGTGCATGAACACAGGGCTTTTGTGACGTTTCAGAGGTAGCACGCACTAAACATGTAATCTGTAAAACCCTCTTGATACTTTCACAGAGCACGCCAACAAGCCCTATGAAATTAGAGCTGGGTTGAGTGGACATTCACAGGCCGATTCATGGAATAATTAGCGCAGCTCAAGTGGCCAAAAACGTGTGATTCGCAGTGGAATAGCGAAAATCGCAGTGCAAGTGCGAAAATCGCATGAAAAGCAGCGCACATCGATTCATGGAAGGCCGTGCGCGAGAAAACCATCGGATGTGCACTAAAAAAGTGCGCGGCGCACGTTGCCGCACAGGCCATCTAACGGCGTGCGCCAGCTCACAGCGAAAATCACACAGGCCACAGCGAAAATCGCACATAGCGCGGCGCACACAACAAAAGTAGGCGTAACACGGGGCGTAACACTCGGAATGGGGAACAACTAGGCAAAATGTGGGCGTCACGGGGGAAGTACAGGGTGCAAGTGCGCGGAACGCCCACACGCTCGCCTACAACACGTATTCATGGAATCGAATAGGGCAAAAAAGCGCACGGTCAAACCAGCGCACAGGCACAAACACGACCGCCACAAGAAAGAAGGCGGTAGCGTCTCTGCGCCTGTAATAAATGTGCGCCAAAAGGTGCGCCAACAAATAGCACCTATATACAGCTACGATGAATGTCCTATACTGTGGCCCTCCAGGACAAATGACGTGCAAAGGGGTACCCACAAACACGGACACCCGCTGACTGAAAAATAACGTGTGTGTGTATTCCGGGGTGCGCAGGAAGTTTCACACGCGATTTGGCAGGGTACGTGGATTTCAGGGGTGCGCGGGAAGTTCCACACGCGATTTGGCCGGGTACGTGCGCGGGAATTTCCACACGCGATTTGGCTGGGTACGTGGTTCTCAGGGGTGCGCGGGAAGTCTCACATGCGATTTGGCAGGGTACGTGGATTTCAGGGGTGCGCGGGAAGTTCCACACGCGATTTGGCCGGGTACGTGCGTGGGAATTTCCACACGCGACTTGGCTGGGTACGTGGATCTCAGGGGTGCGCGGGAAGTTTCACACGCGATTTGGCAGGGTATGTGGATTTCAGGGGTGCGCAGGAAGTTCCACACGCGATTTGGCCGGGTACGTGCGCGGGAATTTCCACACGCGATTTGGCTGGGTACGTGGATCTCAGGGGTGCGTGGGAAGTCTCACACGCGATTTGGCAGGGTACGTGGATTTCAGGGGTGCGCGGGAAGTTCCACACGCGATTTGGCCGGGTACGTGCGCGGGAAATTCCACACGCGATTTGGCTGGGTACGTGTATTTCAGGGGTACGCGGGAAATTCTACACACGATTTGGCTGTGTGCTCCCAGGTATTCCCTGTACACCCTCCACGGCCCCTGCAGGCAGCCGACACCACAGGGGACTACCCTGCACACCTGCTCATGTCACCCAGCACCCCCACCCCCCAGCACTGTGGGGCACCCTCCACCAGGCCCCCACTCATGTCCCCTATCACCCCCACCCCCCAGCAGTGCAGGGGCAGCCTCCACCAGGCCCCCACTCATGTCTACCACTACCCCCACCCCCTAGCAGTGCAGGGGCAGCACCACCAGGCCCCCACTCATGTCCCCTATCACCCCCACCCCCCAGCAGTGCGGGGCAGCCTCCACCAGGCCCCCACTCATGTCTCCCACCACCCCCATCCCCCAGCCACCGGGGGCAGCCTCCACCAGGCCCCCACTATGTCCCCTATCACCCCCACCCCCCAGCAGTGCAGGGGCAGCCTCCACCAGGCCACCACTCATGTCCAACTCATGTCTCCCATCACCCCCACCCCCCAGCATCCAGGGGCACCCTCCAGCAGGCACCCACTCATGTCTCCCATCACCCCCAACAGTGCAGGGCAGCCTCCACCAGGCCCCCACTCATGGCCCCCTGCACCCCCACCCACCAGCATCCAGGGGCACCCTCCACCAGGCCCCCACTCATGTCTCCCACCACCCCCACCCCCCAGCAGTGCAGGGCACCCTCCACCAGGCCCCCACACATGTCCCCCTGCACCCCCACCCCCCTGCATCCAGGGGCACCCTCCACCAGGCCCCCACTCATGTCTCCCATCACCCCCACCCCCAGCAGTGCAGGGCACCCTCCACCAGGCCCCCACTCATGTCCAACTCATGTCTCCCATCACCCCCACCCCCCAGCATCCAGGGGCACCCTCCACCAGGCCCCTACTCATGTCTCCCTGCACCCCCCACCAGTCAAGGGCACCCTCCACCAGGCCCCCACTCATGTCCCCCTGCACCCCCACCCCCAAGCATCCAGGGGCACCCTCCACCAGGCCCCCACTCATGTCCAACTCATGTCTCCCAGCACCCCCACCCCCCACCAGTCAGGGGCACCCTCCACCAGGCCCCCACTCATGTCCCCCTGCACCCCCACCCCCCAGCATCCAGGGGCACCCTCCACCAGGCCCCCACTCATGTCCCCCTGCACCCCCACCCCCCAGCATCCAGGGGCACCCTCCACCAGGCCCCCTCTCATGTCCAACTCATGTCTCCCATCACCCCCACCCCCCAGCATCCAGGGGCACCCTCCACCAGGCCCCCACTCATGTCCCCCTGCACCCCCACCCCCCAGCATCCAGGGGCACCCTCCACCAGGCCCCTACTCATGTCTCCCTGCACCCCCACCGCCCACCAGTCAGGGGCACCCTCCAACAGGCCCCCACTCATGTCTCCTATCACCCCCACTCCCCAGCAGTGCAGGGCACCCTCCACCAGGCCCCCACTCATGTCCAACTCATGTCCCCCTGCACCCCACCCCCCAGCATCCAGGGGCACCCTCCACCAGGCCCCCACTCATGTCTCCCACCACCCCCACCCCCCAGCAGTGCAGGGCACCCTCCACCAGGCCCCCACACATGTCCCCCTGCACCCCCACCCCCCAGCATCCAGGGGCTCCCTCCAACAGGCCCCCACTCATGTCTCCCATCACCCCCACCCCCCAGCATTGCAGGGCACCCTCCACCAGGCCCCCAATCATGTCCAACTCATGTCTCCCACCACCCCCACCCCCCAGCAGTGCAGGGGCAGCACCACCAGGCCCCACTCATGTCTCCCATCACCCCCACCCCCCAGCAGTGCAGGGGCACCCTCCACCAGGCCCCCACTCATGTCTCCCATCACCCCCACCCCCAGCATTGCAGGGCACCCTCCACCAGGCCCCCACTCATGTCCAACTCATGTCTCCCACCACCCCCACCGCATAGCAGTGCAGGGGCAGCCTCCACCAGGCCCCCACTCATGTCTCCCACCACCCCCACCCCCCAGCCACCATGGGCAGCCTCCACCAGGCCCCCACTCATGTCCAACTCATGTCTCCCTGCACCCCCACCCCCCACCAGTCAGGGGCACCCTCCACCAGGCCCCCACTCATGTCCCCCTGCACCCCCACCCCCCAGCATCCAGGGGCACCCTCCACCAGGCCTCCACTCATGTCCCCCTGCACCCCCACCCCCCAGCATCAAGGGGCACCCTCCACCAGGCCCCCACCCATGTCCCCCTGCACCCCCACCCCCCTGCATCCAGGGACACCCTCCACCAGGCCCCTACTCATGTCTCCCTGCACCCCCACCAGTCAGGGGCACCCTCCACCAGGCCCCCACTCATGTCCCCCGGCACCCCCACCCCCCAGCATCCAGGGGCACCCTCCACCAGGCCCCCACTCATGTCCCCCTGCACCCCCACCCCCCAGCATCCAGGGACACCCTCCACAAGGCCCCCACTCATGTCTCCCACCACCCCCACCCCCCAGAAGTGCAGGGCACCCTCCACCAGGCCCCCACACATGTCCCCCTGCACCCCCACCCCCCAGCATCCAGGGGCACCCTCCACCAGGCCCCCACTCATGTCCCCCTGCACCCCCACCCCCCAGCATCCAGGGGCACCCTCCACCAGGCCCCTACTCATGTCTCCCTGCACCCCCACCCCCCACCAGTCAGGGGCACCCTCCACCAGGCCCCCACTCATGTCCCCCTGCACCCCCACCCCCCAGCATCCAGGGGCACCCTCCACCAGGCCCCCACTCATGTCCAACTCATGTCTCCCATCACCCCCACCCTCCAGCATCCAGGGGCACCCTCCACCAGGCCCCTACTCATGTCTCCCTGCACCCCCACCCCCCACCAGTCAGGGGCACCCTCCACCAGGCCCCCACCATGTCCCCCTGCACCCCCAGCCCCCAGCAGTGCAGGGCACCCTCCACCAGGCCCCCACTCATGTCCAACTCATGTCCCCCTGCACCCCCATACCCCAGCATCCAGGGGCACCCTCCACCAGGCCCCCACTCATGTCTCCCAACACCCCCACCCCCCAGCAGTGCAGGGCACCCTCCACCAAGCCCCCACACATGTCCCCCTGCACCCCCACACCCCAGCATCCAGGGGCACCCTCCACCAGGCCTCCACTCATGTCCCCCTGCACCCCCACCCCCCAGCATCAAGGGGCACCCTCCACCAGGCCCCCACCCATGTCCCCCTGCACCCCCACCCCCCTGCATCCAGGGGCACCCTCCACCAGGCCCCTACTCATGTCTCCCTGCACCCCCACCCCCCACCAGTCAGGGGCACCCTCCACCAGGCCCCCACTCATGTCCCCCGGCACCCCCACCCCCCAGCATCCAGGGGCACCCTCCACCAGGCCCCCACTCATGTCCCCCTGCACCCCCACCCCCCAGCATCCAGGGACACCCTCCACAAGGCCCCCACTCATGTCTCCCACCACCCCCACCCCCCAGAAGTGCAGGGCACCCTCCACCAGGCCCCCACACATGTCCCCCTGCACCCCCACCCCCCAGCATCCAGGGGCACCCTCCACCAGGCCCCCACTCATGTCCCCCTGCACCCCCACCCCCCAGCATCCAGGGGCACCCTCCACCAGGCCCCTACTCATGTCTCCCTGCACCCCCACCCCCCACCAGTCAGGGGCACCCTCCAAAAGGCCCCCACTCATGTCCCCCTGCACCCCCACCCCCCAGCATCCAGGGGCACCCTCCACCAGGCCCCCACTCATGTCCAACTCATGTCTCCCATCACCCCCACCCTCCAGCATCCAGGGGCACCCTCCACCAGGCCCCTACTCATGTCTCCCTGCACCCCCACCCCCCACCAGTCAGGGGAACCCTCCACCAGGCCCCCACTCATGCCCCCCTGCACCCCCAGCCCCCAGCAGTGCAGGGCACCCTCCACCAGGCCCCCACTCATGTCCAACTCATGTCCCCCTGCACCCCCACACCCCAGCATCCAGGGGCACCCTCCACCAGGCCCCCACTCATGTCTCCCAACACCCCCACCCCCCAGCAGTGCAGGGCACCCTCCACCAAGCCCCCACACATGTCCCCCTGCACCCCCACACCCCAGCATCCAGGGGCACCCTCCACCAGGCCCCCACTCATGTCCCCTATCACCCCCACCCCCCCAGCAGTGCAGGGGCAGCACCACCAGGTCCCCACTCATGTCTCCCATCACCCCCACCCCCCAGCAGTGCAGGGGCAGCCTCCACCAGGCCCCCACTCATGTCTACCACTACCCCCACCCCCTAGCATTGCAGGGGCAGCACCACCAGGCCCCCACTCATGTCCCCTATCACCCCCACCCCCCAGCAGTGCGGGGCAGCCTCCACCAGGCCCCCACTCATGTCTCCCACCACCCCCATCCCCCAGCCACCGGGGGCAGCCTCCACCAGGCCCCCACTATGTCCCCTATCACCCCCACCCCCCAGCAGTGCAGGGGCAGCCTCCACCAGGCCACCACTCATGTCCAACCCATGTCTCCCATCACCCCCACCCCCCAGCATCCAGGGGCACCCTCCAGCAGGCACCCACTCATGTCTCCCATCACCCCCAACAGTGCAGGGCAGCCTCCACCAGGCCCCCACTCATGGCCCCCTGCACCCCCACCCACCAGCATCCAGGGGCACCCTCCACCAGGCCCAAACTCATGTCTCCCACCACCCCCAGCCCCCAGCAGTGCAGGGCACCCTCCACCAGGCCCCCACACATGTCCCCCTGCACCCCCACCCCCCAGCATCCAGGGGCACCCTCCACCAGGCCCCCACTCATGTCTCCCATCACCCCCACCCCCAGCAGTGCAGGGCACCCTCCACCAGGCCCCCACTCATGTCCAACTCATGTCTCCCATCACCCCCACCCCCCAGCATCCAGGGGCACCCTCCACCAGGCCCCTACTCATGTCTCCCTGCACCCCCCACCAGTCAAGGGCACCCTCCACCAGGCCCCCACTCATGTCCCCCTGCACCCCCACCCCCCAGCATCCAGGGGCACCCTCCACCAGGCCCCCACTCATGTCCAACTCATGTCTCCCTGCACCCCCACCCCCCAGCATCCAGGGGCACCCTCCACCAGGCCCCCACTCATGTCCCCCTGCACCCCCACCCCCCAGCATCCAGGGCACCCTCCACCAGGCCCCCTCTCATGTCCAACTCATGTCTCCCATCACCCCCACCCCCCAGCATCCAGGGGCACCCTCCAACAGGCCCCCACTCATGTCCCCCTGCACCCCCACCCCCCAGCATCCAGGGGCACCCTCCACCAGGCCCCTACTCATGTCTCCCTGCACCCCCACCACCCACCAGTCAGGGGCACCCTCCAACAGGCCCCCACTCATGTCTCCTATCACCCCCACTCCCCAGCAGTGCAGGGCACCCTCCACCAGGCCCCCACTCATGTCCAACTCATGTCCCCCTGCAACCCACCCCCCAGCATCCAGGGGCACCCTCCACCAGGCCCCCACTCATGTCTCCCACCACCCCCACCCCCCAGCAGTGCAGGGCACCCTCCACCAGGCCCCCACACATGTCCCCCTGCACCCCCACCCCCCAGCATCCAGGGGCTCCCTCCAACAGGCCCCCACTCATGTCTCCCATCACCCCCACCCCCCAGCATTGCAGGGCACCCTCCACCAGGCCCCCACTCATGTCCAACTCATGTCTCCCACCACCCCCACCCCCCAGCAGTGCAGGGGCAGCACCACCAGGCCCCACTCATGTCTCCCATCACCCCCATCCCCCAGCAGTGCAGGGGCACCCTCCGACAGGCCCCCACTCATGTCTCCCATCACCCCCACCCCCAGCATTGCAGGGCACCCTCCACCAGGCCCCCACTCATGTCCAACTCATGTCTCCCACCACCCCCACCCCACAGCAGTGCAGGGGCAGCCTCCTCCAGGCCCCCACTCATGTCTCCCACCACCCCACCCCCCAGCCACCATGGGCAGCCTCCACCAGGCCCCCACTCATGTCCAACTCATGTCTCCCTGCACCCCCACTCCCCACCAGTCAGGGGCACCCTCCACCAGGCCCCCACTCATGTCCCCCTGCACCCCCACCCCCCAGCATCCAGGGGCACCCTCCACCAGGCCTCCACTCATGTCCCCCTGCACCCCCACCCCCAGCATCCAGGGGCACCCTCCACCAGGCCCCCACCCATGTCCCCCTGCACCCCCACCCCCCTGCATCCAGGGGCACCCTCCACCAGGCCCCTACTCATGTCTCCCTGCACCCCCACCCCCCACCAGTCAGGGGCACCCTCCACCAGGCCCCCACTCATGTCCCCCTGCACCCCCACTCCCCAGCATCCAGGGGCACCCTCCACCAGGCCCCCACTCATGTCCCCCTGCACCCCCACCCCCCAGCATCCAGGGGCACCCTCCACCAGGCCCCCACTCATGTCTCCCACCACCCCCACCCCCCAGCAGTGAGGGCACCCTCCACCAGGCCCCCACACAGGTCCCCCTGCACCCCCACCCCCCAGCATCCAGGGGCACCCTCCACCAGGCCCCCACTCATGTCCCCCTGCACCCCCACCCCCCAGCATCCAGGGGCACCCTCCACCAGGCCCCTACTCATGTCTCCCTGCACCCCCACCCCCCACCAGTCAGGGGCACCCTCCACCAGGCCCCCACTCATGTCCCCCTGCACCCCCACCCCCCAGCATCCAGGGGCACCCTCCACCAGGCCCCCACTCATGTCCAACTCATGTCTCCCATCACCCCCACCCTCCAGCATCCAGGGGCACCCTCCACCAGGCCCCTACTCATGTCTCCCTGCACCCCCACCCCCCACCAGTCAGGGGCACCCTCCACCAGGCCCCCACTCATGTCCCCCTGCACCCCCAGCCCCCAGCAGTGCAGGGCACCCTCCACCAGGCCCCCACTCATGTCCAACTCATGTCCCCCTGCACCCCCACCCCCCAGCATCCAGGGGCACCCTCCACCAGGCCCCCACTCATGTCTCCCAACACCCCCACCCCCCAGCAGTGCAGGGCACCCTCCACCAAGCCCCCACACATGTCCCCCTGCACCCCCACACCCCAGCATCCAGGGGCACCCTCCACTAGGCCCCCACTCATGTCCCCTATCACCCCCACCCCCCAGCAGTGCAGGGGCAGCACCACCAGGCCCCCACTCATGTCTCCCATCACCCCCACCCCCCAGCAGTGCAGGGGCACCCTCCACCAGGCCCCCACTCATGTCTCCCATCACCCCCACCCCTCAGCATTGCAGGGCACCCTCCACCAGGCCCCCACTCATGTCCCCCTGCACCCCCACCCCCCAGCATCCAGGGGCACCCTCCACCAGGCCCCCACTCATGTCCCCCTGCACCCCCACCCCCCAGCATCCAGGGGCACCCTCCACCAGGCCCCCACTCATGTCCCCCTGCACCCCCACCCCCCAGCATCCAGGGGCACCCTCCACCAGGCCCCCACTCATGTCTCCCACCACCCCCACCCCCCAGCAGTGCAGGGCACCCTCCACCAGGCCCCCACACATGTCCCCCTGCACCCCCACCCCCCAGCATCCAGGGGCACCCTCCACCAGGCCCCCACTCATGTCACCCCTGCACCCCCACCCCCCAGCATCCAGGGGCACCCTCCACCAGGCCCCTACTCATGTCTCCCTGCACCCCCACCCCCCACCAGTCAGGGGCACCCTCCACCAGGCCCCCACTCATGTCCCCCTGCACCCCCACCCCCCAGCATCCAGGGGCACCCTCCACCAGGCCCCCACTCATGTCCAACTCATGTCTCCCATCACCCCCACCCTCCAGCATCCAGGGGCACCCTCCACTAGGCCCCTACTCATGTCTCCCTGCACCCCCACCCCCCACCAGTCAGGGGCACCCTCCACCAGGCCCCCACTCATGTCCCCCTGCACCCCCAGCCCCCAGCAGTGCAGGGCACCCTCCACCAGGCCCCCACTCATGTCCCCTATCACCCCCACCCCCCAGCAGTGCAGGGGCAGCACCACCAGGCCCCCACTCATGTCTCCCATCACCCCCACCCCCCAGCAGTGCAGGGGCACCCTCCACCAGGCCCCCACTCATGTCTCCCATCACCCCCACCCCTCAGCATTGCAGGGCACCCTCCACCAGGCCCCCACTCATGTCCCCCTGCACCCCCACCCCCCAGCATCCAGGGGCACCCTCCACCAGGCCCCCACTCATGTCCCCCTGCACCCCCACCCCCCAGCATCCAGGGGCACCCTCCACCAGGCCCCCACTCATGTCCCCCTCCACCCCCACCCCCCAGCATCCAGGGGCACCCTCCACCAGGCCCCCAATCATGTCTCCCACCACCCCCACCCCCCAGCAGTGCAGGGCACCCTCCACCAGGCCCCCACACATGTCCCCCTGCACCCCCACCCCCCAGCATCCAGGGGCACCCTCCACCAGGCCCCCACTCATGTCCCCCTGCACCCCCACCCCCCAGCATCCAGGGGCACCCTCCACCAGGCCCCTACTCATGTCTCCCTGCACCCCCACCCCCCACCAGTCAGGGGCACCCTCCACCAGGCCCCCACTCATGTCCCCCTGCACCCCCACCCCCCAGCATCCAGGGGCACCCTCCACCAGGCCCCCACTCATGTCCAACTCATGTCTCCCATCACCCCCACCCTCCAGCATCCAGGGGCACCCTCCACCAGGCCCCTACTCATGTCTCCCTGCACCCCCACCCCCCACCAGTCAGGGGCACCCTCCACCAGGCCCCCACTCATGTCCCCCTGCACCCCCAGCCCCCAGCAGTGCAGGGCACCCTCCACCAGGCCCCCACTCATGTCCAACTCATGTCCCCCTGCACCCCCACCCCCCAGCATCCAGGGGCACCCTCCACCAGGCCCCCACTCATGTCTCCCAACACCCCCACCCCCCAGCAGTGCAGGGCACCCTCCACCAAGCCCCCACACATGTCCCCCTGCACCCCCACACCCCAGCATCCAGGGCACCCTCCACCAGGCCCCCACTCATGTCCCCTATCACCCCCACCCCCAGCAGTGCAGGGGCAGCACCACCAGGCCCCCACTCATGTCTCCCATCACCCCCACCCCCAGCAGTGCAGGTGCACCCTCCACCAGGCCCCCACTCATGTCTCCCATCACCCCCACCCCTCAGCATTGCAGGGCACCCTCCACCAGGCCCCCACTCATGTCCCCCTGCACCCCCACCCCCCAGCATCCAGGGGCACCCTCCACCAAGCCCCCACTCATGTCCAACTCATGTCTCCCATCACCCCAACCCCCCAGCATCCAGGGGCACCCTCCATCAGGCCCCTACTCATGTCTCCCTGCACCTCCACCCCCCACCAGTCAGGGGCACCCTCCACCAGGCCCCCACTCATGTCCCCCTGCACCCCCACCTCCCAGCAGTGCAGGGCACCCTCCACCAGGCCGCCACTCATGTCCAACTCATGTCCCCCTGCACCCCCACCCCCCAGCATCCAGGGGCACCCTCCACCAGGCCCCCACTCATGTCTCCCACCACCCCCACACCCCAGCAGTGCAGGGCACCCTCCACCAGGCCCCCACTCATGTCCAACTCATGTCCCCCTGCACCCCCACCCCCCAGCATCCAGGGGCACCCTCCACCAGGCCCCCACTCATGTCCCCCTGCACCCAGGTCCTCACAATCCCCAATCATGTGCGTTATGGTCAGCCTCCACAGCCAAAAGGCCCTACCAATTAACCCATTCACCCACATGGAAATGGTAATTACATGTTACACCCCCAATGTTCATAAAGCAAATGAACCCATGTCCGTCACACACAATGGTTGCAATTGAATGGGAAAACACCCAACATGACATGCATGAAACCAATGAGATGATACCACACAGTGAAGTATGAAAACAAAATTGTATTAAAAAAAATTGAATGCAAATGAAATGAAACAAACTACAATGGCAATGAAAAAAAGATAAGCTGCATGTCCGTCAATAAAAATTAAAACTACAAATCCAAATTCAAAAAAATGTTGTCCAAAGTCACATTAAAAATAAAATCAATCCGAGAGAGAAAAATAAATGCAAAGACCATTGCTCCATGGTGAATAAATAAAAACAAAAAAATAAAACAATCCAATGAAGAACTATGTACAAAACATCAAAGGGTCCATGAGCCCAACTGAACAAAGGAAACCTACAAAAAACCCTAACTAAAATGCAACTATATACAAAAAGTGGAGCAGTGTCCGTCGACTCCAAATCATAAGAAGAAACAAAGGAAATCTAAAACTAAAGAACTATATACAAAGGCGGTGGGCAAGTCCAGCGGCTCACTCCGTGGTGTTCCGGGCCAGGGCATCATCAAACTCCTCTTCGATGTCCCGGAGGCGGTCCTGTTCCATGGCCCCGAGGGTCCGCAGGGACGACGCCATCTGCTCCTCCAACCCCCTGCGGATTGCCTCGAGGCACTCGGCCCGCCTCAGGGCCCTCCGCATGGAGTTCTCCGCCCTGACCATCGTGAGCCGCGCCTCTTCTGCCCGCCGCAGGTCCGCACCTATCTGCTGGCCCAACCGCAGTCACACTGAAGACACTTCCCGTCCTGGGTCCTCCTGCCCTCCGGCCGATGCCTGCCCCTCCGATGTTGATGGCCCCGAGCCATGATGCTTCCCACGTTGACTCTGCTGCTGCCTCCGACGCAACCGCCTCTGCCAGCACGACGGCATCCAGGCTGATGGAATCCACCGACGCGGTCGTGCACGTGCCCTGCCTGATGATGCCGGCACATCCTCCATCTGCTGGGGTACAGTTGCTGTGGTGTCCACCCCTGCTGGACCTCCGACTCCCGACTGTGGCAGGGATGGGATCCCCACCGAGATGGCTGCATTGGTCAGGGCAGGTCCACAGGGGGCCCTGGTGGCATCTGGGCCGGAAGACGGCAAGGAGAACGACCGGCGTATAGCCTCCACAGAGGAGGAGAGGGCCGCCAGATTGGCCGACACATGCAGGAAACCCCCGAACATGGAAGATCCCAATTGGGCCACGTCGGCACGGTGCTCTTCGTGATGACGTGCGTGCTCCTCCTGGGAAGCACGCACGTCATCACGAATTGCACCCGCGCGCATCGCGACCCCAATCAGGACCTTCTCCATACGGCCACGGGTCCCCTCGTCCACAGGTGGAGGGGAGTCAGGTGACATGGACATCCCCTCTACCTGCGGACGGGCCTGGGACGGGGCATTCCTGCTGGTGCATGGTGGTGCACTCACAGGGTCAGGGATAGCGACATGCACAGGCCCCTCCATGGTTGGTGACCTGTGCTGCCTCCTGCCCCTGTCCCTGGACTGCACCACTTGCACCAGCAGGGATGCCCCCACCAGGCCCCATGTGTGCCTCAGTGGCGGCCTCCTCCTCCTCTGTGGAAACCACCAACCTGGATGGCTCCTCACCGTCTTCCGCCATAGCAGGCCCCTGTGGGGACTCACCCACCCCTTCCGCTGCAGCCGTGGGGGCATCCCCGCCGCCTTGCTCCACAGCGCCGTCTCCGCCCTCTTCTTCACTAGCCGCTGCATAGAGGGAGACATAGAACACAAGCATCAGGGTACTGTACAATGGTCCCCTAGACAGGAAGCAATAGCAGATGAGTACCACTGTCAAAGTACACTTCCATCATGTCCCTCCACAACCACATGGGTCAGTCCAGGCAAAACACACACAGTAACAGGCATGGAGCATGCCATGGACATTTCCATACATGTCCAATGGACTCTTGAAACATACAATGATATGGAACTCAAATGCATCATGGGTCATGCCTATCACATGCACACACTTCACCTCAGTCACATCCATCTGGCTCATACCCCCCAAACACAGCGGATACAAGGATAACTAGGCTGCATCAGTGAATCTGTGCATTGTCACACACATGTGTCATGCATCCATGGCATTCACAAGTCACAGACACCCAGGTCAGGCACACAGACATGGCTACCATATATGTACCTGGCATCAGCACCCATCCCTCACCCCCACCCATGTCCAGGAACAGAGACTGGCATGCTCTCATGTGTAAAATCTGCATAGTGCTCCCCATGTTGTATTTAAACACATGCAACGACCATGTGGTTCACACATCACTGGTCGCACATGCATTAGCATGATGTCCCTGCACACATACATGCGTACATGGCCTATGTCACACATACAGGCAAGTATCAGACAACCAGCACACCGCAACATGCCCTGTCTCACACAGCAATGCTTGGCCACTTACCACTCACTCCAGACGGGTCCCCTCTCAAGGATCTGGGCGTGGAGCGCTGGGTGTACGCGTTCCAGGACCCTCATCTGGATGGAACTTCTGCGGCCCCGGCCCCCCTCCACGAGGCGCCGGGCCTTCACGAGGGTCCTGGACCTCAAGTCCTCCCAGCGCTTCTTGATCTTCTGGATGTCGCGGGTTGCCACCCCCTCCGCGTTGATGGTAACCACACAGTCGGCCCAGATCCTCTCCCGTCCTTCCTTGCTGGCGCAGGACGATCCAAAGAGGGCATCATACTGCCCCAGGGACATGCTCCACCAGGACACCAACTTCGGTGGCAGTGAAGCTGGTGCCCCTCTGCCCCTCTGGCCTGGGGTTGCCACTGGTGCCAGATGTCGAAGTGCCCGACATGGCAACCCCAGAGGCATGAGTGGGTGGGCAACTGGGTCCTGGGGCATGGCTGTGGAGCAATGTTATCCCAGTCGGAAGTCTTCTGTTCCAGCAGGGGTGGACACAGCAACTGGACCCCTGCAGATGGCTGATGTGCAGGCACCAAATGGCAGGGCACGGTGGCAGCAGGCAGGCAGGCAGGCAGCAGCAGATGGCACGTGGGAGGCTGCTCGGGGCACTGGGGGGCAGTAATTCGGCCTTCTGGGCAGGAGCGTGGTCTTCCGTGTGTTTTCGCGTGGCCAGCTTGATACGGAGTGATTTGGCACGTGAAAATCCTGCACGTCAGCGTGAAATTCGAGGAAAGGCCCTCAGCGCGTAAGCGCGTTAGCAGGCATACGCGATTCTATTGGACCAAAGGCCCTCAGCGCGTAAGCGCGTCTGTGACGTGACCCGCACGGGTGTTTCCCTCATAGCACGTGATGACGGAGCACACGTGGAAAGACTGCACGTCAGAGTGTCATCGCGTGTAATTGGACAAAAGTGCGTGTACACGCGATTGGCCTATGTATGTGTATTTCAGGGGTGCGCGGGCACTTACACACGCAAGTACATCAGCGCACGTGTATTCCGGGGTGCGCGGGAATTTCCACACGCTATTGGCCTGGGTACTGGATTTCAGGGGTGCGCGGGAAGTTTCACACGCTTGCCTACAACACGCGCAAAGAAACACGTACGCCAGTAGGAAGCAGGCATACGTCGACCCGCGACGCATAAATTTGCGCGCAAAATCTAACAAGCTCAGATGCCAGGATGAATATACCGTTCCTAGCAGCAGTGGCCATGGGCTACCAAAGGAGGAGGAGGAGAATAGTCAGGGCCAGAATTTTCACACCCAGAACCAGCCTTTTCGGGATGCCTGATGACCAGGTGTATGGGAGGTACAGGTTTCCACCACACATAATACTGGACCTGGTGAGTGAGTGGGAGGATGACCTCACATCACCCACCCTGTGCTCCCAAGCACTCAGCCCCTGGAAAAGGTCCTCAATGTACTGCACTTCTTAGCCACTGGATCATTTCAGCGGACAAGTGCCATAGTGGGTGGGGTGTCACAGGCCACGCAGTCACGCTGCCTACACCAGGTCTTGAAACATCATCACTGCACGCCCATCAGTCCGCAGGCACATATACCTGCCCAGAACACCTGCAGAAAG